>NW_028240202.1:0-272500 GCF_028749965.1 Puma concolor
ACAGGGGCCACCCTCTGCAATTCAGGAGCCTTCTGACTTCCCTATCTCTGAAGCACACCCGTCTCTCATTGGCCTGTTGGGACCGTCCTGCTGTTCTCTGTGTACAGGAAATGTCTTGCATTGCCTGTGCTCCTCTGTCTCCCTGAGTAAGCCCTGGAGTGTCTGTGTCCTTTCCTGGCTTTGCCTGTGCCAACGCCTCTCTGGTGATGCCTGCTTGCCTGGCCCAAGTGGGCACAGGTGTACCCGTGTAACCGCCTTCGTTTCTGCACACCTGCGTGTTGTGTCAGCTGTGGCTCTGATGGCCTGTCTTGTCTTTGGTGTATGCTTCTGCGCTTGAGTGTGTTTCCCTCAGAATTCAACCCCTTTCTTCCACTGACAGATCCAATTGCTGTCCTGCTGTCAGGTGGAGGGGCTTCTGCGTGTTCTCTTAAAAATTTTTTTTTTCAACATTTATTTATTTTTGGGACAGAGAGAGACAGAGCATGAATGGGGGAGGGGCAGAGAGAGAGGGGGACACAGAATCGGAAACAGGCTCCAGGCTCTGAGGCATCAGCCCAGAGCCCGACGCGGGGCTCGAACCCACGGACCGCGAGATCGTGACCTGGCTGAAGTAGGACGCTCAACCGACTGCGCCACCCAGGCGCCCTACTGCGTGTTCTCTTATATGTTCCTGGAGCCAGAAATCCTTCCGTGCCCATAGGACCTTCGTCAGAGGATTGGCCATGCACTCACTGCCAGCCAGTTAATGTCCCCAAATGCAGCTGCCTTGCTGTGACCATTAAGTCACACATCTATTTTCCGTTCTTCTGTTTTCAAACCCTTTGTACCCTAGGGGCTCAAACGTCACTGGCTTGCACGTTTCAGATGCAGGCGTAAAGTGTGAAAGGTGGTCTAGCAACGTTTTCCCACTTCCTCCTTTGCCATGTGGCATGTTCCTGGCTGGGAGAGACTTACCCTGCCAGCGTGTGTCTCGTTTCTGTGTGCCTCCTGTGTGTTCTGTTCCCTCATTTGTCCATTACTTCCTACCTGGGAGTCTGTTTCATGTTTGCTGAACCATGCAGAGACCATGCAGAATTCCTGTGTGTGGTGGTTCAGTCAACATGACTGAGGATGTCCCCATGCGGGATTCTGGGGGCACCATCATGGACATCATCAAACCCTGAGTATTGGACATCCCTGGCCTGTGCTGGCCTCTCCATTTCCTTGAATTTCCTCATTTTCACAGGAAAGATATGAACCTGGGCGCTGGCCTTTCTCTCAGGTTTGTGCCCTGTCCTCCCTCACTCAACTCTCCATTGGTTCAATCTTACTGACCTCACATGCAATCCCAATGTGTGACCCATCCCTAAAGACAATGTCCTACGTCCCGCCCTTTCTTGGAACTCCAATGTGCAGGCAGAGAACACTTACACCTCTGGACAGTCGCATGTATACATGGACACGCCCGAGAGCGTACCTGAGCCGAAAACACACACAAAGACTTCATGCTGTTTATCACCCATTCTATATTTCTTGAAATGTACTGGACCCCCACCCTGTGCCACGTGTCACCACGAGCCTTGTCCTTATTTCGTGGGCAGGAGAATCTTGTGGACCATCGGTGAGCGTCGGAGGCTTTCCACTAGGGTCCATGAAGTGCGATGCTCCTTATAGTCTTCTCAAGATTGTGCATATCCCTGGGATATAAGGGTACACACAGACAGAGACACACAGACACAACCCCCCCCACACACACACACACAGGACAGGTGAGAGTCTTATCTTGGCCCTGTTTAAGGTTGCTTGCATGTTTCCAAACGGAAAGTAGAATGGGAGGGTGTGATAAGCTGTGCCAAAGCTGACAAGTGGCTCCAGAAGCCAGACAACATGTGGGATGGTGGTAGGACGCCTGAGGGTGGGGTTCATGGTCCTGGAATGACAGTTGTCACCATGCTAACTCATGAGCCAGCTTTGGATGTCCCGATTTGCTCATTCTTGTCGTCTAGCCCACTGCCCACCTTCAGCCTCCCCAAAGGGGCAAAGCCTCTTTGACACGTTACTTCTTTTTTTTTTTTTTTTTTTTTTTTTTTCAACGTTTATTTATTTTTGGGACAGAGAGAGACAGAGCATGAACGGGGGAGGGGCAGAGAGAGAGGGAGACACAGAATCGGAAACAGGCTCCAGGCCCCGAGCCATCAGCCCAGAGCCCGACGCGGGGCTCGAACTCACGGACCGCGAGATCGTGACCCGGCTGAAGTCGGACGCCTAACCGACTGCGCCACCCAGGCGCCCCGACACGTTACTTCTTAAGACTCCCTGTCTCAGGCCGATGTCCCTCTGACCTGGTGTCACCTTCTGTGCCACTGTGAGTCTCGGTGCCTCCATGCAGAAGAGAATTGTGCCATGGGCCCCATGGCACACATTTCAGTGCCCACACCCTTGGCTGCTCACCTCTTTCCCTCTCAGTTATCTCTCCTGGGGCCTCCTTCATCTTGAAATACGGCAGGGGATTGTGCCAAAGATCCTCGATGATTATCTGGTAGGGGAGACAGGCCAGGCCTCAGGTAGCTATCCCACGCAGTGGGGGAACCCATGAAAATCACCTCCCTTCCTTGTTACAGGGCCCCACCTCAGCAATCCTGCTAGAGCCGGCAAAGCTGTGGTCAGAGAACCAGTTGAAGAAGTTGAGGCTGCTGTTGTCATGCCTGCGTCTGTAGGCCTCCTGTCTGTACCTTGGGTACCACTGGATGGGACTGGAATGAGACGCCCTATACCCTGCAGGAAGACGAGTATGTGAGAAGCCGCCAGAGAACTAATCACATTCAACCCTCCACCCACTGCCGCCCATGCATTCAGTGGACACTTACCAGCAAGGCCAAGGACCTACTCCTTCGTAACAACTTCATTCTGGAAGTAGGAGTTCTTGCCAAAAAACAGCAGGATCTTCCGGCATTCCCTGGGAAACTTGTGTTGCTCCACCTGCCGTGGTAGAAATGTGGGGCAGAAATGTGAAATCTTGTTCCAGGAGACCCACCCTCCCCTGAGAAAGGAACACACCACTTCTCCCCACCACCTTCCCCACCCACACAGCCACCCACCCACACCACCTCCCACTCCCAGGCCGACCTTCAAATTGGTCATGTGGCGAAGCATGCTTTCATCGTGCTTACTAATCAGGGCTGACATCTGAGGGTGGTTCACAAACTGCTGCAGGTCAAAGAACCTTCAGGTGCTGGGCGTGAGAGACCTCGACCCAGAGAACCAGTGTGGACCGCATCCTGGCGTCCTCCCCCAGGCACTGGCATCCTCCCCCAGGGACTCACGCCCTCCCCACAGGCTGCATCCAGGCCCACGGGGTCTCAGGATTCCGCAGGGATCTGCTAGACATGCACAGGAGGCTGTGCATGCCCAGACGCCCGCATCCACGCCTAGCCTAGTGCTCATGAGGACACTGAGGACGCTTACTTCCACACAGCCACACAGCCACACAGCCACACAGCACACATCCAGTCTCGCGCCGACCAGTGGGCATACGCATCACTTTCCCCGCAGCAAGATGCTTAGCGGGACCCATAACGTGCCCCCACGCGGCTTTGCATGGGAAGAAGCCCTCGGTCATTTCCCAGTCCTGGCCTCGACCTCCACCGCCACTCCGCACTCTCTCAGCGCTGTTTCCGTGCCAGGTGTGACATAAAGCACAGGTGCCTCCACCCCCCCAGCACTGCCCTCCATCCACATTCATTGCAGAGCCAGGACCACTGGATGGGATCATGTTTGCACCTTCCCGGCCACTGGAGCGTGGCTTAGCTCCAGTCCCTGTCCTGGGTTCCTCTAAATGTCACCTCCCTTTCCTTCCTCTTGTGCAAGCCCAGCCCCCTCTAGACCCTCCACAGGCAGCAGGAAGGACACTGCCTTGGCCCAGATACCACGGATGCCCTGGATAAGGGCACTTCTCTGTTCCAGATGATGCCGCCGCCTCTGCCACATCCTGAGTTTGAGTCGAGCGTGCTCCCGGCTGGCTTGTTTATTCACGGGCTGTAGCTCTATCTGAAGGGCCTCCAGAGCCTCCAGTGGGGAAGGGCAATGACTGAGGCCTGTCTCGAACTGCCTCTTCTTATCCTGCTTCACCTGCAGATGCTGGGCTTCTTCCACCCATCGACCTTCCTGCTCACTCGGCTTCTGTTCCACCTCCTCCCGCTCCTCCTTGTCCTCCTTTCCTTCCACCTCCTCCTGACCCTGCTGCTCCTCCTCCAGCGCTTCCTTCTCCTGCTCCTCTTCCTCCTCGGTTTGCAATTCGGCTCTCCCTTTAATGGCTCCCACGCCTTCCTTTCCTCCTCCTGCTCCTCCTCCTGGTCCTCTTCCCCTGCCACCGCCGCCACCGCCGCCGCCACTGCCCCCTCTTGTATACCCCGTTGCTCCTGCTCCTCCCCTTCCATTTCCGCCAACTCTTCCTCTTTCCGCTCTTCCTTCTTCTGCTTGGGCTTCTGCTTCTCCTCCTCCTTCTATCATTTTACTCCTGCTGCCTCTCCCCCTCTTCTTCCTCCTCCTCCTCTTTCTGCTCTTCTATTCCTGCTGCTCCCCCTCGTCCTTCACGTCCTCCTCCTCGTGAACCTGGACCTTCTCCTTCCCCGGCTCCTGCTCCTCGTCCTCCTCCCTCTTCTTCCTCTGGTCATGCCCCTCTTCCCCAGGCGCGTCCTCTTCCGCGGCCGCCACCTCAACCTCCTTCTACACCAGACCCCACAGCGCCTCCACCGCCACTATGCCATGCCCCAGCGGCACTGATATCTCACTGGGGCCGCCCACCTGCCCCTCGGGTCGGGCCTGGCCTTCCTGCACAGGCTGTTCGCTGGTGGCCTGCAAGCCTTCGGCCTGCGGCACCTCCGGCCCTGCCGGAGACCCACTGTCCCCACGGGCCCTCGTCTCGACCGCCCCCTTCCTGGTCGAAGGCGGCATAGGGACACCGGGCATCCCCAATGTTTCGGAAACACGAGTTGCGCATCATGCGGCCCAGGCCCGATACACGAACTGTGGCTGCTATCGACGACGAAGCGGGAGGTGAGAGCACGGCCCCCTCCCCAGACCCAGTCAGTGGAGACCTGAGGACAATGTCTGGCAACTCGCTCCCCCCTTCCTCCCAGAGCCCAAACGTCGAGGGGTCGCATGCGCATGGTGCTGTACCCAGGATGCCTCGCGGTGGCTAGCGCTATGCTGCTGCCGCCTAGGAGACCTTTGTGGTGAGAGGTGCGCCTGTGGCTTTGAGGCTGAGGGAACTCCAAGCCACGCCCAGGCTGCTTCACTGCCTTCAGGACCAATCATAGGGAGGGTGGTGTGCGTGGCTTCGGCGGTCCCGCCCCTAGGTCACCCGGAAACTGGGGCGCTTCTGTTGCCTAGTCAGGAAGGCTCTGGGCCCCATGCAGTGCAACTCCTCCCGGGGGCTTGCAGCAGGCCCTGCGTGCCCTCTGGGTGTCCTGTTTGGCTTCTGGGCATGCGAAAGTGACCTTTGCATTCCACGGTGCTTTGGGCACGCGGCTCTACACACACGGGTAAAGGGGACCTCCATGCTTTTCCCATTTACACCGCCACCTTTGTTCATTGTGCCACTAGTCCAACAACTCCACTGAGCGGATCACCCTGGCTGTCTGGGAGAAGCATTTCAGCTGTGCGCCTGCTGTCTGTGTCCCCTGGTTTTCCATCTGCTCAGCCTCCTTTGCATACTCTCTACGTCCATCCTTGCTCCAAGGAGACATGTATGCCATGACAGCAGTCTAGCAGTGCACTGGCTCGGGAAGGTCGGTGACAAGAGGTGTGTGACGTGGGGAGGACGCCACACTAGGGGAGGCTGCGTAGCATGCGCGCTGCTCTTGCCTTTGGCCCCGTTGCCTGGAAAGTGACACGCTGGCACGCACACACCGCCCCCCTCATGATCGGCTGCCCATTCCTCCCGTGTGTGGCCGTGCACAGGAAAGACCCGTGACCATGGGACCTGGGACTCCTGGAGCTTGTGCCTGTCTCACGGACAGCGGTCCCCTTCCTCCCACAGTGCTTGGCCATCTTCTCACAGGGACCCTCCCCAGGTCTTCGTTGGCTGTATGTCTGTTCATCCTGGTCCCATTTCCTTTACCACTCACTTAGGCAGCAGGCTGCCTTGAGCGTGGGCGCTGACTCAAAACACTGTCCCCCTGTGCCACAGACAGCATGATTTCAAGGGCCTCTGAAAGGTATCAGGGGGTTGGGGGATGTAGCTTTGGGACGCAAGTGAGGGACACACCCCAGGGTCTACACGAAGCCACGTTACCAGTTTGGGGAACCAATAAGCTGCAGAAGGTGTGAAGCGAGGGCAGTGATGTGGTCTCCCTCCGTGTCAGGGCAGTGGTGATGTGGACTCCCTGCCTGTCTCCTTCAGACAGCAGCAGCTACACACACACACCACACAGAGACACTGCAGGATTGGAGGCTCGAGATGCATTGCCTGGCCAGGCAACACACTCATGCATTGCCTTTTCCCTTTGGTGGAATGAAGTGTTCCCCTCCCTCTTTAGGGGACCAGGAGGCTGCCAGGCAGGCGGGGGATTCTAGGATTGCCAAATTGGTGTGCCGGGACCCCTGGCCAACATGTTGCTTCTGTGACACAGAAGAGGTTCCTCCAGACTCGCTGGACCATGTCAGGATACGTACGGGGTACAGAAATGCTCCAGGGTGGCTGTGATATATGAGGCAGCACACCACAGCTTCAGGTGACAGCAAAGCATAGAAACGCAGGTGGATGGGAAGAGGCTGAACAGGTGGTAGGGGGCTGAGAGGGGGTGGCCACTGTGACAGACAGAGAGGCAAACATTTACCCAGAAAGGGAGACGAACAGGTCCAGTAGTGAGCCCTCAAGCTGCCCTCAGCAGAGGATGTAGGGGGTGGGCAAGACAGAGAAGCAGACCCAGAGCCTGGTGCACCTGACCTATGCAACTCACTCCCTCCAGAGAAATGGGGCCTGTCAAACTCCCATGCATCGCTGGGAGACCCCGTGGCAGGAACGTGGGAGCAAATCTGGGTCCCAGGTGCAGGGGCTGCCTGGGACAAGAAGGCAATGCCTTTCAGTTTGAACAACACCTACCACAATATTGGGGCCCAGGGGCCGGGCCCCAACTTCGCAAGGGGCCCTAGACCAGCCAGGCCTGTCTCTGCAGGGTCATCCAGGAGGACGTTCACCGAGACCCATACCCTGGCTGGGACCACAAGACCTTGCGATGATCCCCCTAGGCCGGTCCAGGAGCAGGTCCAGACTTACTCATGCTATCTGCTGCCTCCCTCCACTAATCCCCGCTTCCTTGCAGGGAACGTTGTTCCTCCTCCACTGGGCCATGGAAGGCCCAACCCCAACTTGCCCCTGGCCAAGGCAACACAAGACGAGCGGACCCAGGCAAAGTCCAGGCTTTCCTCCCGTCATGAAAGGTGATCAGGTAGCTCCGTGTCGATCCCAGGAGCGAAGGGATTACACTCGCTGGACTTGGGCAATTGAGCCTCCCCCTTACCCACCAAGTCAGGAAAGCCCCCAGTCTCTTTCCTTCCCTTGCCAACGGCCTACACACACTCACTCAGGCACAAAGATGCACGGCCACGCGGCACGTGGACACAGACACGCACACGCTGCCAGCACAAACGCTAGGTCTCAGGCAAAAGTACTCACAGGCGCCAGCCACAATACACTCACAGACACTCTACTGGACCTCTGCACTCACGCATGCCCTCTGCCACATCCCACTCACGAGGCTAGCTCCTCCCCACGACCCACACTTGCTTTCCCTCCTCACACCCCACACGCATTTGTCCTGGGGCCCAAACCTGGCTGAAAACTAGGGCAGATTCAGGACTTCCATTGGGTCACGGGAGCTTGCGTTGAGATGCCGAGGAAAGGGAGCCACAACTGATACCAACCTTCCAGTACCAATGGCACTGGAACATGGCATGTGGAGAAACACCAGCCACGACTAGGTTCCCAGCCTCCTCGGCCCCTGCCCTTTCTTCACACCCTCTAAACACTGGGGAGTCCCTTGGGTTTCAGTACCTCCCAGCTGGCTGCAACCTACAGGGCAAAGGCCAAGGGACTGACCTTTCACAGTTCACATGTATATCCAGTTTGTGTGGGCTGCCTGGAGGCAGTCACGGCTTAGGAGGTCTGGATGTGCTCTGACCCCTGTTACTTACGCGTCCCTTTGTGTGTTCCCTTGCAGCCCTGTCCATCAGCAGCCTACTATGTCCATATGGGCATGCACAGCACACGGAAACCCAGATGCAATGAGACTGTCCAGGGACAGGACAGAGACAGAGAAAGAGAGATAGAGGTGTGGGAGGAAGAAAGCGTTCCCTAGAGAAAATGATCACATGGACTCAGAGACAGACAGAGACCAGAGGGACATGGAAGGAGGCAGAGGAAGGAGAGTAAGTCACAACTAGAGATAGCCACAGAGGGGGAGTGTGTGTGTGTGTGCCTGTGCCTGTGTGTATTCATGTGTATGAATGGGGGAAATTGTCTGGGACTGAGACAGGGGTGTGGCCACGATTCCTGGACTCTCGAACGCCCTCTTCCAGCAGAATGGAGGCCCGGTATTCTCAGGAATCTCCGCGTTTTCCAGAACATGACTCATTTGCTTTGGGGCCCTAGCCCATCCTCAGGCTAGGAGGGCCATAGAGCACAAAGAGTGGGAACTTGAGGCATGAGGCTCCAGATAGTCTGGCCCAGCAGGTGGAGCGTCGAGGCCCAAGGTTTTTAAATGCCTGCTGCCTCCTTCTGGAGCCCACCAGCATTTGGGAGGCACGCCCATGGCCCCGTGGGCCTCCGCACACTGCAGTGGCTGTGGCTGTGGCTGTGGTGGAGGTGGGGCAGAGGCAGGGCAGTGAACTTTTTGACCGTGGGTCCTTGGGGTGAAGGATCTCCAGACCAGACCCAGACAGTTGGCTGCTGTTCAGGAACAATCAGCAGCAAGGGAAGTGGGCGTGGCTCCAGCATTTGAGCCCCTCCCTCCCCTTCCCGGGTCTGGAGCCAGTTCTCTGCCTCCCCCTCCAGGGTGGCCTCCCTGTTTGGCCCATGTCCTTTTCCGCTTTGTCATCGACCACCACTGTCCTGTGGGATATCTCATATCGGAGAACTGGTGCTACAGATCTCACCTCCCTGGGGAGGAGCCAAGATGGCAGACAGCATGGAAGTTTCTTAAGTGTCTCGTGTGCATGAAATACAGCCAGACCAACACTAAACCATCCTACCCACCCAGGAAACTGACGGGAGGATTAGCACAGCAATCTGCATATCCTGAACCACAGACTTCAACAGGTACCTGGCATGGAGAAGTGAACTTGGAGAGCGAGGAGGCTCAGGAAGGGAGGTGCTTCTGTGCCCGGAGAGGCGAAGGAGACTGCACAGGTGGAAATTTTACTAATTTTCTTTAATATGCTTCTACATTATTCTTTCCTTTCGTGTCTATATTCACAAATTCTATTTTACTCCCATATTCTCCTTTTAGTCTATTTCAGTGTTTTGATTTTTCAAATTCTCACATTTCCCGTTGTAATATTTTTTACTTTCTAAATTTTTCTCCACTCCCACTTTTTTTTTCTCTCGTGTCAAACCCCTTTCAACACCCAGATGAAACATGCCTAGAATCTAGCATCATTCATTCCCTTTTTTACGTGTGTGTTTTTAATTTTTTACTTTTAACATTTTATACTTTGAATAGTTCATTTGCATTTTCTACCTCATGAGTTCCTTTTCTCCCTTCAAAATGACGAAAGGAAGGAATTCACCCAGAGAGAAAGAGCATGAAGCAACGAGAGCCAGGGATTCAACCAACACAGATACAAGCAAGATGTCTGAAGCAGCATGTAGAAGCACGACGATAAGAATACTAGCTGCGGTCCAATATAGATTAGAGTCCCTTTGTGCAGAGAAAACATGAAGTAAAAGCTGTCCAGAATGAAATTAAAAATGATATAACTGAGCTGCAATGACGGATGGATGCAGCGGTGTCAAGGATGTATGAGACAAAACAGAGAATCAGCGATACGGAGGACAAACTGATGGAGAATATGGAAGCAGGAAAATCGAGGGAGATTAAGGAAAAGAGCACGGTTGAGCAATTAGAGAAATCAGTGACTCATGCAGAAGGAACATCATCAGAATCATAGGGGTCCCGAAGAGGGAGAGAGAGAAATAGGGGTAGCAGGGGTATGTGAGCAAATCATAGTGGAAATTTTTGCTAACCTGGAGAAAGACACAGCCATCAAAATCCAGGAAGCACCAAGGACCCCCATTAGATTCAACAAAAACTGACCCTCAGCAAGGCAGCAAGGCATATCATATTCAAGCTCACAAAGTACTCAGGCAGAGAATCATGAAGGCAGCAAGGGGAAACAAGTCCCTAAACTACAAGAGAAGATAGATCAGGTTTGCAGCAGACCTGGCCAGAGAAACTTGGCAGGCCTGAAGGGAGGGGTAGGATTTGTTCAAAGTGCTGAATTAGAAACTTACGCAGCCAAGAATTCTTTATCCAGCAAGGCTGTCTTTCAAAATACAAGGAGAGAGAAAAAGATTCCCAGACAAACAAAATTTAAAGGAGTTTGTTACCGCTGAATCATTCCTGCATGCTATTTTAAGGGGGGACACTAAGAGGGGAGAAATGATTATCTATCTGTCTATCTATCTATCATCTATCTATCTATCTATCTATCTATCTATCTATCTATCTATCTATCTATCTATCTATCTATCTATCTATCTATCTATCTATCTATCTATCTATCTATCTATCTATCTACCTATCATCATCTATCATCTCTCTATGTATATGTGTATGTATATGTATATGTATACTTATAATTATATTTTTATTTATTTTTATTTATTTATATTTATAGATAGAAATATATAATTAGATATATAGAGATATATAAATATATAGATGTAGATGTAGATATAGATATAAAGATATATAGATTTTTTTTCTCCAACTCTTCAAAGAAGATAATGGCCATAAATTCATATCTTTCAGTACTCACTTTAAATGTCAGTGGAGGGGCGCCTGGGTGGCCCAGTCGGTTAAGCGTCCGACTTCAGCCAGGTCACGATCTCGCGGTCCGTGAGTTCGAGCCCCGCGTCGGGCTCTGGGCTGATGGCTCAGAGCCTGGAGCCTGTTTCCGTTTCTGTGTCTCCCTCTCTCTCTGCCCCTCCCCTGTTCATGCTCTGTCTCTCTCTGTCCCAAAAATAAATAAACGTTGGAAAAAATGTTTTAAAAAATAAATGTCAGTGGAGTCAATGCTCCAATCAAAAGACATAGGGGAACAGAATGGATGAGAGAACAAGCACCATCGATATGCTGTTTACAAGACACCCACTTTAGGTGTAAACACAAGGTCAGAGTGAAAATAAGAGGATGGAGAATCATCTGTCATGCTAACCGTCAACAAAACAAAGCCAAAGCAGCCATACTTCTATGAGACACTCTAGACTTTAATGTAAAGACTGTGTCAAGTGATGCACAAGGGCATGATGTCATACTCAAGGGGTCTATCCACCAAGAAGACCTAGCAATTGAAAACATTTATGTGGCGTATTTGAGAGCAACCAAATACACAAATCAATTAATCACAAACATAAGTTACATCATTCTTAGTCATGCCATCAGAGGGGGAGACTTCAACACCCCACTCGCTGCAATAAACAGATCATCTAAACAAAAAATCCACAAGCAAACGGGGGCTTGGACAAGATGGGCTTCACAGAGATCTTCAGAACATTTCATCATAAAGCAGCAGAATATACGTTCTTCTCCAGTGCTCATGGAATATTCTCCTCTATAGATCATATCCTGGGGAAAGTAGTCAACCCTAAGGAAGTTCAAAGAGATCGAGGTCACACCGTGCATATTTTCAGACCACAACACTACGAGACTCAAAATCAACTACAAGAAACATTTTGCAAAGGTAACAAATACTGGGAGACTGAAGAACATCCTACTAAAGAATGAAAGGGCAAACCAAGGGTTTAAAGAGGGTATAAAAAGTATATGCAAGTTAATGAAAACGTATATGGAAGTCAGTGATAACACCACAACCCAAAACCTCTGGGACGCACCAGAGTCGGTAATAAGAGGACCTATCTAGCAAGTCAGGTCTTCCTAAAGGAGAAAGAAAGATCTCAGAGACACAACCTCACCTTACGCCTTAAGAGGCTGTGAAAAGAACACCCTATGAAACGCTAAACATTCAGAAGACAGGAAATAACAATGATTAGAGCGGAAATTAATGCTATGGAAACCAAAAGTCAAACAAAACAAAAACAAAAACAACCTCAAACAAACAAACAAACAAACCAAAATAGGAGAACAGATCAATGAGCCCAGAAGCTGCTTCTTTGAAGGAATTAACAAAATTGATAGGCCAGTCATCAGTTTGATGAAAAAGAAAAAGAAAAGGGCCCAAATAAATAAACTCAAGAATGAAAGAGGAGAGATCACAAGCAACACAGCAGAAAGGCAAACAATAATAAGAGAACATTAGGAGCAATTATTTGCCAATGAAATGGGCAATCTGGGAGAAATGGACAAATTCCTAGACACATATACACTACCAAAGCTGAAAGAGGAAGAAGAGGAAAATTGGAACAGACCCATAGCCAGTAAAGAAATCAAATTCCTAATCAAAAACCTGCCGAAGGAAGAAGACTGCAGGGCCAGATGGCTTTCCAGGGGAGTGCCAGCAAACATTTCAGGAAGCGTTAACACTTATTCTCTTGAAGCTGTTCCAAAAATAGAAATGGAAGGAAAACTTCCAAACTCTTTCTATGAAGCCAGCGTTACCTTGATTCCAAAACCAGAAAGAGACCCCACTAAAATGGAGAAGTATAGACCAATTTCCCTGATGCACATGGATGCCAAACTCCTCAACAAGATATTAGACACTCGGATCCAACAATACATTAAGAAGTTATTCACCACGACCCAGTGGGATTTGTACCTGGGAGGCAGGGTTGGTTCAACATCCACAAAACAATTAACGTGATTCATCACATCAATAAAAGAAAGGACGAGAACCACAGGATCCTCTCAATCGATGCAGACAGAGGGTTGACAAAATACAGCATCCTTTCCTGGTAAAAACCCGCAAGAAAGTAGGGATAGAAGGAGCACACATCGAGATCATAAAGCCACCTATGGACGACCCGACCTTACTGTCATCTCAATGAGCAAAAGCTCTCAGCTCAAGTCACCAACGAGAGAGGAATGTCCACCCTCTCCACTGTTATTCAACATAGCATTGGAAGTCTTAGCCTCAGCCTCTTCATCCTTCTGCTCCCCCTCTTCAGCTACTGCTCTTCCAGCCCTGGCTCTACCTTTTCTCCTCATTCTTCCCTCTGCTCACGTCCTCCTCAATTTCCTCCCCCAGCTGCTCCTGCTCTTCGACTCGTGCTCCTCCTCTTGATCCTCCCGGACTTCCTCCTCCTCCACTTCTTCCCTCGCCTGCATCCGATCATTCACTCTTCCTCCTCGTCGTCCTTCTCCTCCTCCTCCCGTAACTCCTCCCAATCCTCCTCCTCCATCTGATCCTCCACCTCCAACTCTTCCTCCTAGGCATCTTCCTCCTTCTCCAGGTCCTCTCCTGCTACTGCCCTTCCTTCCCTACCTCTGACTTTTGACCTCCTCTTCTTCCCTCTGCTCTCGTCCTCCCCAAATCCCTCCTCCAGCTGCCCCTGCTCCTTTGGCTCGTGATCCTCCTCTTCCTCATGCTGGACATCATCCTCTTCCATTTGTCCTTCTCCTGTACCCAGTCATTCACTCCCCTCCTCCTCCTCCACTTCTTCTTCTAACCCCTCCCAATCCTCTTCCTCCAGCTCCTCCCGTTCCTCCTCTTCCTCCTCGGTCTCTTCCTCCTTCTGCTCCTACACTTCTGCTCACGCTATTCCAACCCTGGCTCTACCTTTTCTCCTCATCCTCTTCCCTCTAATCTCGTCCTCCTCAACTTCCTCCCCCATCTGCTCTTCCTCTTTGGCTCATGCTCCTCCTCATCCTGGACATCCTCCTCCTCCACTTGTTCCCTCTCCTGCACCCAATCATTCACTCCTTCTCCTCCTGCTCTAAGGCCTCCCAATCCTCTTCCTCCAACTCCTCCTTATCCCCCTCCTCCTCCTCCTCCTGCTCCTCGTCCTTCTCCACCTCCTCCTCCTCCTCCTCCTCCTCCTCCAATGCTTCCTCTGGTCATTCTTCTCTTCCCCAGGCACATGTTTGTCCCTTAAGACCACCACAATCTCCTCTAAGAATGGGAGCCAAAGCTCTCGCAATGCCCCCAGGACATCCGCATTGAGCACCGGACCCTGGGGCATGGGCCTTCACAAGCCATCGTGTCCCTGCAAAAGGAGCCTGGCAACATCCCAGGCCTCCAGGGGGACCTGGTAGTGGGAACCTGGGAGCAGCGACAGGGTCCCCGGTGCAGCGATACCCAAGGGACGATCATATCATGCTCTGTCTTTTCAACAACACCTATAGCAGTATCGGATCTAGAGGCCAGGCCCCAACGGGCCTCACATGCGACCCCTGACCAGCCAGCCCTGTGTAGGCAGCGCCATCCAGGAGGAAGCTCACCGACACACATGCCATACCTGGGACCCTAAAGCGCTTCGATCACCCCCAAGGCAGATAAGGTCAGGGCTAGGTTACTCCATGGGACCTGATGCATCCCTACACTCGTCCCCAATCCTTGTAGGACAGGTCGGACTTCCTGGGCCATGGGGTCTCCATGCTGTCAAGCTGGCAGCAGCCAACACATGACCAGTGGTACTTGGACACTGTCCAGCCTTTCCTCTCATGCTGGACGGTGGTCGCGTCTTTACCGAAAGCCCTGTATGGGGGCTAAGGGCTGTGGGGAAGGCAGATAGGCGGGTAGCCAGGCACAGATGAGACCACCGCTGTGATCCCGCAGGGTCACTGGGACTTCACTTCCATCTGGCCCACCCGCAAATGCTAGGGATGGGGCTTTGGGGGCAGTGCGGACGCCTTGCAGCTTCAGCGTCAAGGAGCTGGGCACACACACCTGTGGGCACAGCCGGCAACAGACTGGGACCAGTGTTCCTACCTAGGCCCCCTTGACCCTCCCCCACCTGAGAAGAATACGGGGGGTGGGCTGTAAGGCTTTAGAGTCCCCAAAGCGCACACACAGTGGGCCACGTGCTGCCCGCTGCGGTTTGGGTTGGGGCGGGTGGAGCACGGTCGGGATCCCTGACTCCAATGTCCACAGCATCCTCCGTCGACATGCAACCGCTGAGACACTGAGAAAGGAACCCAGTTCCCCATGTTACATGAGGTCTGGAGTCGACAAAGCCTGAGTCTAATCAGGGTCGCCAGCACAGGAACTGAGAGGCTCATGCTGGCACCACTGACGTGCAGGGGGAACAGAGTTCTGGGACACACCTTGACATGTCCCGAGCCCAGCTGCAGCGGCAGGGTGATCTTGTGCTGCGGGGAGAAGTGTTGCTGGCAACGAACTGTCCCCTAAGAGAGCAGCTAGCTGGCAGGCTGCTCACCTGCCCATCCACACACGGATCCCCACACACCACACTGCTATGGCACTCCAAGGGGATGCAAGTCACCTGAGGTCTGGGGTCCAAGCTCCTCCATTTGCCTGGGCCTGGTGCACAGGAAGCAGAGAGGAGAGCCCCAAGGAAGAGCTGATTGGTGAGAAAACATGGCACGTCTGCCTAGAGCAGAGATTTTTCCTGGACGCCTCCCTCCAGCGAATTACCTACGCCCTCTGCACACAACGTAGCCTGATAGCTTGGGTTCCTTAGCTACACTGTGCACTAGGCCTGGGCACAAACTTGTAGCCCCTCCGTATTTGCTACTGTAGGCCACCAGGGCAATTCAACACACACACACACACACACACACACACACACACACACACACACACACACACACTCACTCACTCACTCACTCATTCACTCTCACATAGATACACACTAACACACACACAAGCACACTCACACACAAGTGGTCCACTGGCCACTGGGCACAGGCTTTCCTCCCCTCGGTGCCCATCTTGACCTTGCACCAATTTCCTTTTTGCATCCTGACTTGAGTCCCCTGGAAGAGCAACAGTTGCACCCATCCCAGCGATTACCATCAGGACTCAGGAGGGAAGGGACTGCACTCTTGTATTGTGGCACCTGACCGTCCCACATAAGCACCTCATCCACAGAGACCCCTGTGTCCCTCCTTGTCTCGCCAGCGGCCTACACATCCACTCCCGCACACACAGAGACACACGGCTATGCAATCGCACGAACATATGCACGCACACACTGCGGACACCACCACGGATCTCAGGCCCAGTTTGCCACAGACGCCTACACACACTCACAGGAACTCACGCTGGGTCTCCGCCCTCGCGCGTACTCTCTCCATGAAATCCCACTCATAAGCCTCGCTGCTGCCCACAACCCACACCTGCCTCTTCCCCTCACACATCCCATCCTAAGCCACTGTTTCAGGACAGGGCTCGCGGTCAAAAGCACCCCGGGTGTGGGAGGCAGCAGCAAGGTATACGGGCATCGACTGTGAGAAGCCTGCCTACTCCTGAGTTCTCCGGGGACACGGGGACTTAGCTCTGATCCTCACTGGAGGCGTTGCTCACTGGATTCTCTCTCACCAAGGAGACGACACCCCTCTGAGAGAAAGGGTCCTGGCTGAATCTCCCCAAGTCCTGGCCACACTGTACCTGGACCCAATGGACAAATTTGGTCCCGCTGTGCAATCCCCTTCCCTGCCTTTCGGCTCTGGCCTATACAACAAGTCTCCACGCAACAGGTCTGTCTCTTCCTCCTCCTCCTTCCAGACTCTCCCTGCCCAGGAAGGCAGGCCTCTGTGCACATGGCAACACCTGCCCCACACCAGTACTGCACCTCTCCTGCACACACAGAATCACCTTGGCAGTGGCTAGGACAGTACACTCAGGTCCCGTCCTCTTCGTCCCTCCTCGGGTCCCCCATAAACACACACACACACACACACACACACACACACACACACACACACACACACACACACACACAGAAACAGAAGGGTTTTTAGCTTCCTGTATGTGTCCACATAAACATCGTGGCAACTCTCCAAGGCTGCCACATGTGATCACTTCCCCAATTGTCTCCGGGGCTCATAGAAGACAGGAGACGCTTTATATACACAATGGAGTACTACGTGGCAATGAGAAAAAATGAAATATGGCCTTTTTAGCAACGTGGATGGAACTGGAGAGTGTGATGCTAAGTGAAATAAGCCATACAGAGAAAGACAGATACCATATGGTTTCACTCTTATGTGGATCCTGAGAAACTTAAGAGAAACCCATGGGGGAGGGGAACAAAAAAAAAAAGGGGGTTAGAGTGGGAGAGAGCCAAAGCATAAGAGACTGTTGAGAACTGAGAACAAACTAAGGGTTGATGGGGGGTGGGAGGGAGGAGAGGGTTGGTGATGGGTACTGAGGAGGGCACCTTTTGGGATGAGCACTGGGTGTTGTATGGAAACCAATTTGACAATAAATTTCATATATAAATAAAAAAAAAAAAAAAAAAAAGAAGACAGGAGACGCATCCACCCATCTCTTCCAGCGCTGTTCGCGTCCTCCATTGTTTCTGCGTGGGCAAACATAGAAGTTCTGTGCCTTTCACGCCCACACAGGTGCAGAGCCCCTGACGCACATGGGCACACGCAGACACTTTCGAGTACACGCACACACACACACACACCCACGCAACAGACACCAAGAGTGATACGGGATATTTGCAAATACATCCCAGATGGTGTCACTTGTGCCTCGCCCTTTTGTGATCCCTCTTGCTTTCTCACCCAGGGATTCATTTCCAGCCCCAATGGCCTTGGACTAGTTCTAAGAATGGCGGTCACGTTGCGGGAGAACATGCGTGGTGGGGCACAGGAAGGAAGTGCAAGATTCTCACCACAGTGGCGCCTGGGTACACGGCAACTCCAGTCCCAAAGACTGGCAGGCAAAACCAGACTGAAGGAGCAGGGGGAAGCCCGGGAGAGGGCGGACATCCACGGGGAGCATTTGTGGTGGAGAAGCATTGCTCCTCCCGAGTTGCTCTGCAAAGCCCCAGCCCACAGCACAACTGCGTTTGGTTTGCAGGCATCGACCCACTGTGTGTTTGCAGCTGAGTCCCTGCAGGTCCCTTATTATCCTCCCACCCGCTCCCCATGCTACCTGGGTCCCAGTCTCGGGGCACCTTCCATTTCCAAGCCAATGTCTGGCCCACGTTCCCTTGCCCATACAACACACGTGTCAACACACCGCATACTGGCATTCTCACCGACACGTGCACACGTCAGGTCACTGTCTTCTGGTCCTTTCTTCCCTCAGGTAGTACTGCAGGGGATTGGGCCACAGGTCCTCGATGATGATCTGTTAGGGGACACAGGCCGGCGCCACATTGGGCATAGCCCACTCTCCTCT
This sequence comes from Puma concolor, assembly GCF_028749965.1. NCBI lineage: Eukaryota > Metazoa > Chordata > Mammalia > Carnivora > Felidae > Puma > Puma concolor. The sequence goes on from NW_028240202.1 coordinate 18,478, forward strand.
CTGGCCGGGGGCCACCCACATCCCCACTGCTGAGGAAGGCCTCAGGGGCCCCACCTCGGCAATCCTGTTTGTCCCTGGGCAGCTGTGCTCACACAGCCAGTTGAACAAGTGAAGGCTGGTGGGGTCATGCCTGCGACTGGGAGCTCCATGTTCATAATCGCAGAACCACTGGACTGGAGTGGCATGTGATGCCCTGTAGCCTGCAGGAAGAGAGGTTTTGAGGAACAACCTGATGGCCTCCACCGCACCCACCTCCACCTCCCCCTCTCCCTCCCCCTCCCTCATGCCCCTGATGCATGCTCGTCAGCCCCCTGCCCCTCACCATCATGGGACTCACACCCTACTAGCAAAGCTAAGCTGATACTCCTTAATGATCACTGGGTTCCGGAAGCACGGGTCTCCACAAAAAAAACATCACTCTGAAGTGGTACTTGGGTTGGCCCACTTCCTCCACCTGCCGTGAGCAATGGGACAGGAGGGGGCAAGTGTCCTCCCTCGGGGTCCTGACCTCCTTGCCTGGCTGTGAGGGTGAGCACCTTTGCCTCACCCTCTCCTGCCCAAATCCCCCACCCGATGGGATGGCCCCCAGCCACAGCCTCCCTGGTCTGACCTCCAAGTCGACCAGGTAGCTGAGCCCTTCTTTGTCCTGGGCACCGATCATGGCTGACAACTGGGGGTGATGCAGAATCTGTGCTGTGTCAAGGAGCTGTGCCTTCAGATGCTGTGGAAACAGACACATCCCACCCCCTCAACCCTCCCAGGCTAAGAGCAAGGGACTAGATCATGGCATGTGCAGAAAGACCAGGAAACACTAGCCCCCACACTCCTCAGCCTCTGCAAATGCATCAGACCCCATCGACACTGGGCTGTCCGTTGGCTTCCTGTACCTCCCACGCTGTCTGCACACAGCAGGGAGAGACTCCACTGCCTGGACTCCTCACAGTTCCTTCATATACCTGACCTGTGTGCGTTGCCAGCAGCCCATCATAGCTTGTGATGGCGGCATGTGCTCTGACCCCTCCTCACGGCTGGGTGTCTTGGCATATTCCCGTGAAGACCAGTGTTGTCACCGGCCTTCTGAGTCCAGAAGGAATAACACGGCTTACAAGAAACCGACTGCACACTTACGATGCAAACATAGGGTGTGGGAGGGAGAAAGAAATCGAGAAGCACGGACAAGGAGGGGAGAGGAGGGGAAAGAAAGTAGACACAGTGACACAGCCAGTCAGGAGAGAAAGACATGGGTGGGACCCAGCCAGAGCCTGAGGACAGAGAGGGAAGCAGGGGTGGAGATACCAGGAGAGAATCCTGTGTGTGTGTGTGTGGGGGGGGGTCTGTGGAGGCAGATTGTACCTCGCTCGGAGTCAGTCTGAGTCGTCCCACTGTCTAGAACAGGGGGGTGTCATCGTTCCACTAAAGGCCATGAGTGTGTGTCTGAAATGCTCTCTTTTAACGAAACTGCTAGAAAACGTGCACAGCCTGTGATTGTGAAGGTGGGTGTGCGGCCTGTGTACCTCTCCCATTTGGCAGCGAAACGTTTCCTTGCCTTATCTGCTCTGAGTGAAGGCTGCTTTGTGCTACCCTAGCTCTGGTAGCATGGGGACACATGCCTCACGTCCACAAATAATGTTTGAGAGCAGCCTGCAGGCCAAGCTGGCAGAGACCTGGAGGAAGCAGGTCCAAGTCCCCGAGTCCCCCCATCCCCAACAACCGCCCCTGTCCAAGGCCTTACATTGGATCCCAGACCACACCAACACAGGGCCAGGGGCCACTGCCCAGCTCTCCTCCCTGGGGGCCATCGCCCTGAGGCACCCTGCTCTCCGGGCCCAGCCCTCCAGCACAACAGCCCCCACCATCACCCACCAGCACAAGGAAGGATACCGCCTGGACCCCGAAGCCGGATGTGCTTGATGATGGCTCTTCTGTGCTCCAGGTAAGAAACCCGCCTCCGAAGAATCCTGCGCTTCAGTCACCATAAGGCTCTGGAATCGTGGGCATTCCCAGCGCTGATCTCCAGCTGAAGATGCTCCAGCGCTGCCAGCAGGTCCTGGGCTGAGGCAGGACACAGCACTGGCTCTTGCTGTTGCAGCTCCTGTGAGAGCTGGGGCCCCTCCTCCGCCTCTGCATCTGCCTCGGGCTTCTCCTCGTACTCTGGAGACTCCTCCCGCTGCTGTCTCTCCTCCTCCACCTCCTCCTGCTCAGGCATGTCCTCTGCTTCTGGCTTGGCTTCCTCACACTTCTCCTCTCCAGCCACCTCTTCCTCGGTCGCCTCTCCGTCCTCTTCCTCCACCCCGATCACCACCTCAGCCGCCACCATTCCGTCATCCAATATCACCACCAATTCCTCCGCTGGGCTTGCCACCTGTATCTCACACCCAGCCTGGCCTTCCTGCACAGGATGGGCGCTTGCCGCCCCTGAACCTGGGGACTGCGGCAGCCCACGCCCTCCAGAGACCCCAACCCGCGGGCCGGGGACTCTCGACCTTTCTCATCCAGGACGATCAGGGCCCAGGGTTGACGGGAATCACCGCTTTTTCCGGACCCCGACATGCTGGCCATGATGCTCGGCCACGGCCCCAAGGTAGCTAGGGCAGCCTCAGGACAAGGACAGGGAAATGGCAGCAGGTGGACGGAGCCTTGTCCCAAGGCTTTGAGCTCCCTACTGCTCCCGCCGCAGCCCGCCCAAGTTGGGCACAGGCGCACAGGCTCTGGGATTTGATGACTCCGCATTGGCTGTGGCTGCTGTGGAGGAGGGGCTGAGACAGAGGCAGTGAAGAGTGTGCACATGCGGACTGGGGGCGAAGTGTTTCCATGGCAGGTCAGGCCCGCTGGACAGCTTGGCAGAACAATCAGGTGCAAGACAGCAAGACAGGGTGTTGGCTGCCAGCTAGCGCGCGCCAGTGGCCGGTCCGGGCTCTGGAGCAAGGGCCCAGCCTCCAGCGTGGACCCCGTTTTGCTGCATGTCCTCTTCAGCGCTGTCAATTTCCAGGCCTGACTCGCGAGGTCCCCGGTGTCACACAGTCTGTGTTCGCTTGTACACCCTTTCCCCAGAGGCCTCACTCCGGGCAGCAGGGCATTCAGCACAGGAACGTCCACAGCGTGAGCCACTACCTGCTCCGTCCCCTTGCCACTTTTTCATGAAGCTGGGGCAAGGCCTGGAGAAATCCTTAGGTGTCACACCTACTGGGGTCACTTGGCCGTCCGCACGGTTTCTCCTCCTTTGCCATCAGGCTGAGGGCGGCGGAAAGTTGGGTGCCCACCCATAACCAGTGACACCCACCCTAGACCCACCCCACCACCGTGTCCTTGCAAGAAAGCAGCTCAGTAGAACTCACTGCACTGCAATTCAGAGCAAACAAAAACCCGCACAGCCCCATCTGCCACTGGTGCCCTACTGATCTCCGTACAGAGCACCAGGGAGATGGGGTAGTAGGATTTAGCAGTTCCCTCCGATCCGGAAATCTAACCTTCCAACAAAAGTAGGACGACTCCAAGCAGGGTGCTTAGGGGCCCTTCACCGAGAATTACAAACTTGTCTGTGTCTGTCTCTGAGAAAGCCCCGTGCCTGCTGTCACTAGTACACACGAAAGCAGACGAGTTCCCTCCACATTTCCCAGGCGCCAACGAGAATTCTGAAGAAGAGTGCACCCAGACACAGAATGTCCACTGAGAGAGACAGCGAGAAAGAGACACACAGGGAGACAGAGATATAGAGGGAGAGAGAGAGACACATGCAAGCAGAGGGAGGAAGGACGAGTGGACGGGAAGACCGGCCTGGAGAGGGAGAGTCACAGGGAGATTGGCGGGAGAGACAGGGAGGAAGAGCAAGACAAGAAGAGACAGAGGGTCACCTATTACAAGGAAGACAGGCGGAGACAGGGGGAGGCATTAGTGAGGGAGAGGAGGGATACAAAGACAAAGAGACCTGGAAGGGAAGTGGGAGGGAGGGGCAGGAAGAAGACAAGGGAGGGGGAGGCAAGGGGAGAGTAAGAGGACGGACTGCAGGGGCAGCCGAGGCAGAGACAGGTGGGCTGACTCTGACGACAGGGCAACTGCAGTGTGCAGTTTCACCTGGTGTAGTTCACCTGTGCAATTTCCACAGAGACGAATGCTGTACAGTGGTCAGCCCTCAGCACAAATGGCACCGTCCTCACCTGGACCTTAAGGGCAGTCTGGAACGATACCTGAACTAGAAGGAAGCTGCAGTGAGGTCAATCTGGGTGAGGAAGAGGGCACCGCAGGGAAGAAAGCAAGGACCCGATCCCCACAGGGATCCTGGAAGCCCTGTACTTACCAGGAGCAGACAGGAAACGGGACTGCCGGAAAAAGACCGCAGAGACCTAGGGACAGCACGTGCGGGAAGAAATCACGTCCCCAAACTCGGCATATTCAAGCAAAAGCAGAGGCTGCACATCCATGGAAGTCAATGCTTTCCGAGTGGAACCAAAGAGGTTCTCACAGATGCCCAGGAAATGTGCTCCACTCTGAGGGCCCTCACCTTTGGCAAGCTTCCCATCCAAAGTGACTCATCACAGAGAAACGGTGCACCGTGAGCAAAAGAGCCAAGGTCTCCTTCGCAACCCCGGACGCAGACAGGTGATCCGCCCAGTAATTTCAAGCCAACGTAAGGTGATAAAGGTTACATTCCACCACACTGATGGAGGAAACTCGCACCCGAGGGGAGGACAATGAGTGAGAACCGCATCCCAGGCTGTAAGGTAAGGACAGACCGTCAAGCTGTATTGACAGGTCATGAGACCGTGACTCAAATGTCTGTACAGACACAGAGCGTCTGCACAAGCACGAGGGCTGGAGAGTTGTAAGCAGGGAGCTGGATTTCTAAGTCTGGGCTGCCCGTATGATATGAAAGGCTAACACGTGCAAGCAGAGCTATGCCCATGTGATGCGGATCAGCCTCCTGAGGCGGTACTTTGTACCCTGTGGAGGACCTGGGACACCCATGCAGGCGGGCTCCTTGTGCACCTCTGCCACTGGGCACATATGTGGGAAACGTAGGGCCAAAAGGTTCCCCGTCGGGCTTAGTGTGGCTCACCCTTCAGCAGGTGCATTGAGCATCAGTGCAGAAAGCACTGGGCTCCCTGAAAGAGGCCAACCCCTGACAGAAACACAGTGGTGGTGACCCCTGCTTGATGGACTCCTGAGGAGATTAAAAGGAGTTAAAGGCATGCAGTCCACCAGAGAGTAGAGAGGTGTTAAGCAGGGGAGGGTGCGATGAGGAGGTGTCGGGCCTAGGGTGTGAAGAGGCAATCATGCCATGTGCATGAGTTCTGGAGATCTAACTTGCACAGGGCAGCCGTAAGGAATGCTTCACCGCATCGTCAGGGTTCTCAGAGCTAAGTGCTCTCACCACAAATATAGACGGTTTGCTGAGAAATGTCCCGGTGAAGGTGGCTGGACGGAGCGCTTGCACGTGAAGGATACGGGCACATCCGTGACTGCCCGTTGTGTACCTCAATCACGCACTAGTCCTGATGGACTAAGCTGAGCTCAGTACCTTGCAGTCAAAGGTGTCTGCATGGTTCCCGCAAACATGAATCAGACTCCCAGGTAGGAAATAATGGACAAATGAGGGACCAGAACACACAGAGGCACAGGGAAACGAGACACACCCGGGCAGGGGGACGTCTCTCCCAGCCAGGAACATGCCACATGGCAAAAGAGTAAGTGGGAAAACGTTGCTAGACCGCTTTTCACACTTTAAGCCTGCATCTGCAACGTGCAAGCCAGTGACTTTTGAGGCCCTAGGGTCCAAAGGGTTTGAAAACAGAAGGACGGAAAATAGAAGTGCGACTTAATGCTCACAGCAAGGCAGCTGCATTTGCGGACATTAACTGGCTGGCAGTGAGTGCATGGCCAATCCTCTGACGAAGGTCCTACGGGCACGGAAGGATTTCTGGCTCCGAGAACATATAAGAGATCACAGAAGCCCCTCCACCTGACAGCAGGACAGCAATTGGATCTGTCAGTGGAAGAAAGGGGTTGAATTCTGAGGGAAACACACTCAAGAGCAGAAGCATACACCAAAGACAAGACAGGCCAGCAGAGCCGCAGCTGACACAACACGCAGGTGTGCAGAGACTTAGGCGGTTACACGGGTACAGCTGTGCCCACTTAGGCCAGGCAAGGAGGCATCACCAGAGAGGCGTTGGCACAGGCAAAGCCAGGAAATGACACAGACACTCCAGGGCTCACTCAGGGAGACAGAGGAGCAGAGGCAATGCAAGACATTTCCTGTACACAGAGAACAAAGGACGATCCCGACAGGCCAATGAGGGACACATGTGGTCCAGAGACATGGAAGTCAGAAGGCTCCTGAATTGCCAAGGGTGTCCCCTGTCGAGGGACAGCACTCTGGAGCCCACACACGCTGGTGTTGTGGTGGAAGAGGCCGCTAGGCAGTACATACAGTTGTGCAGGGGGTTTAGTAGCTCCTGGACCCTGGGGCTCCCCAGGGAGTGCTGTGGCTACGGAAGGACACCCGGGGCTGCAGGGTGTGCAGCATGAGGGCTGTAATCCCTCGAACACAGAGCACCCAGGCCTCTGACTACGGTCCCTGGACACAAGTGTCCACACTTGAGGGTTTGGCTCTGGGGGCCGCGAGGGCATTCCACACCCACACCTTGCCCGTACTTTCTCTTTGGGACAGACCGGGCGGAAGAGTCACCCTGGCGCCTCAGCAGATATTGGCGGGAGATATGAACATGTGGGGGACCCTGTGTTCTCCTGTCCCGTAAAGTGTTCCTGCTCGGCAAGACCTATCAAGTAACGGCCTGCTTGTGCAGAAAGATGACCCAAAGGGCCCAGCCTCATGACCCCTGAGGCCGTATTCCCACTCCCGAATCATGGGCCATACTTTCTTTGGATGTTCACACCCAAAGACACGGGCCAGCACAGGGAGCTTTCCCAGGGTACCCCGACGTTTACACATCAAGCAGCTGAGAAGACATGCTTCTCCAGCCAGTGTGCAGACAGCAGCGAGAGAAAGACCTGCCTTCCCTTCTAGAGAGTGCGACAGCCTCCGCCCTGGAAGAGGTAAGGCTTGGGCGTACAGATCCCCAACTCCACAGCGCGCTGACACCCCACTGACCATATTGTCTGCATACTGGTAGGGGCAAGAAGCCTCCATGCATTGGGACTGTCAACAGCTTCTCTGGAATAGAGCCACTGCAGAGAAGGCTCTTGTACTGCAGACCTGTGCATTGGGGATCCTGGGGGGCTTGGGCAACTTGGGACACAGGAAGATTTGTGTGGGGATGTCAGTCTCAGGCACGCTGTGCTGGGGGCCGTGTAACTTGGGGATAGAGAAGAGCCTGCGATGGACAGGCTGAACTCTGTCTATTACACTGCTAGCACGGTGGAGCTTTTGCCCCATCCCTAGCACAGACATCTCTGGCAAGCAGCCATCTGCTGTGTAAGGAGTACCCCAGCACACACCTCTTCCCAGGTAAGGCTCGTCCCAGTCCTTTCTAAGCTCCAGGCCTGGCCGGGACCTCTGCACAGAATGCTAAGGCTGCACAAGTCCATCATTCCCTATGTGGCCGAGGCAGCCTTTGTCCAGGCACTCGGGCCAAGGAAAGCAGGCTGCCTGGGACGAGGCGACATCTCTCAGTGCCTGCTGGTGTTTGCCCTTGGGAGTCTTCTCACAAGTCTCACATGGCGTGTTGGACACACAGCATAAGCCTGTGGACCCAGAGGAAAAGCAGCACCCGACTCATCACGGCTGATGATGAGAGGGCAGCGGGCACACAGGAGAGGATGGCGTGTCCGTGGCCTTTAAGAGCCCCACCTCCCCGCGACCCTCCCCTCTGTTGGCTTGCAATCTCGGCCAGCCATTCGTAACCTGAGGCATTTCAGAAACAGCGAAGTTCACACAAGGACATCAGTACTAGGACTCCTTCAGGAGTTTTGTGGGTGTGAGTGTGTGATCAAATTGGTTGATCAAAAAAATACGTATTTTGTTTTGTTCACAATTTTATTTTCACATTCATTCTCAAATTTGTTATGCTTTAATATATGATTTTTAAAAAGCTCCTTCTAAATATGATTTGGATTTCAATCTTGCAACACCTCTTAAATTTTTATTGATTGAAAATTGGGATGACAAGTTTGAAGTCAATAATTAATAGCTTCTCAAATTCATTCCATCACAATATTGCCCAAATTGCTGATATTTTATTTGATTTTAAAATGTCTCAACTTATCTTTTTAAAAGTTATTTATTTTGAAAGAGAGAGAGAGAAAGAGACAGCGAGAGAGAGAGAGAGAGCGAGAGAGTGGGAGAGTACAGAGGAGGGGCACAGAGATGGTGAGAGAGAATCTCAATCGTGAATTAGTAATCCAAAAGCTCTGAAGAAACAAAAGTCCAGGACCAGATTAATTCTACTATAAACTTAAAGAAGAGTTACTCCCTGTTCTTCTCAAAGTAATTGCAACTTCATTCTATGAGACCAGCATTAACTTGATATCAAAATCTGAAAACTAGTCCACTAAGAAAAAAAGGACAACCCCATATGTTTAATGACCATAGATGCAAATATCCTAGAGAAAATACTTGCACACTGACTCTAATAATACATTATGAAAAAAGTATTCACCGCAATTGAGGTAGATTTATTCCTAGTTTGCAAGTATAGTCCAATATTCACAAATCAATTAACACGTTACAGTACACCAATGAGGTAAAGGAGAAGAGTCACATTATCCTTTCAACAGATGCAGGAAAAGCATTTGAAGAAGTACAACATCCATTCATGATAAACACCCTCAGCAAATTAGGTTTAGAGGAAAAATTCCTCAACATAATAAAGGCCATGTATGAAAAACTCATAGCTAAAATCTTTTTGAATGGGGAAAACCTGAAAGCTTTTCCCATAAGCTTAGGAACAAGACAAGGATGTCCACTCCCACCACTTTTTTATTCAGCACAGTACTAGAACTCCTAGCCACAGCAATTAGACACTAAAAAGAAGTAAAAGGCAATGGAATCAATAAAGAAGAAGAAAAATGTTCTTGATTTATAGAGGACATGATACTCTACTGTAGAAAACCTGAAAGATTCCACGGACAAAAGTGTGAGAACTGAAGAACGAATTCAGTAAAGTCATAGGGTACAATCAACATACAGAAATCTGTTGCATTTGTATACACTAATAATGAAGCCCCGGAAAGACAGATTAAGAAAACAATCCCATTTATAATTGGACCAAAAATATAAGATATCCAGGGGTAAACTCACACAAAGAGGTGAATAACCTATATTCTGAAATCTATTAAATAAGGTTGAAACTGAAGTCAACACCAAGAAATGGATAATTCCATTCTCATGGATTGAAAGGGCAAATAATGTTAAACTGTCCATGTTACCAAAGCGATCTACATATTTAATGTAACCCCGATGAAAACACCAACGGCATTTCTCACAGAACTAGAACAAACAGTCCTAAACTTTATATGGGACCACCAAAGAACCTGAAGAGCAAAGCAATTTAAACAAACAAGCAAACAAACCGACAAACAGAGAAACACTGGAGGTATCACAAACTCCAGATATCAAGTTATACTACAAAGCTGTAGTTATCAAAACTGCATGGTACTGGCACAAATTGGAACGTAGACCAATGGAACAGAACAGAATACCTAGAAATAAACCCACAAGTATCTGGTCTATTAATCTTTGACAGAGCAAGGAGCATATAAATTGGGGAAAGGTATTCTCTTCAGCAAATGGTGTTGGAAAACTGGACAGAAATATGGAAAAGAACGAAACTGGACCACTTTCTTACAAAACACATGAAAATAATCCAAAATTGATTAGAGATATAAATGCCGAACCTGAAACCATAAAAATCCTAGAAGAGAACACGGGCAGTAATTTTTTGACATTAGCCAAAGAAACGTTTTCTAGGTATATCTCCTGAGACAAGGGAAACAAAAGCAAAAATAAACTGTTGGGATTACATCCAAATAAAAAGCTTCTGCACAGCAGTATTGTTTTCTATAGTCGTAGACTACAAACAAATTAAATACACAAAAACAGGGGACAGATTAAATACCTCTAATGCAGGCAGGGTAGGATATACCATGAAGTATATTTAAAAAATAATGTCCCATTAGACCAGACACTTTAATTTTTAAGAGGGCAACCCTCATGTCATACCTTTTCACAATCACAAAAATCATGTATCTATAAAATGGGGAGCTCTAGATAATATCTTGGTACCAGCTATATATATATTTCTTTCATGTGAGATATGCATGTTATATAATTTGAGATTCTGGAAAAAAAAAAAACCCTACAAACTTAAAAGTGGTCTTCTTCTGGGGAAGAATAATGGAGGCCTAGCAAAGACATAGATTTCCTTTCATCGAATAACTTGTTTTGCTACTATATGAATTTTTACCATGTGTATATTACCTTTAAAAAGCTCATTAAAGGAAAAAAAAAAAAGGTTTCCTTAGGATACGTATAGGGAAGTTTATGAATGTGACCATAACACTCCTCTGATATTTCAATATTGCAGTTTGGATCCCAACTTCCTCCCCTCCCTACTCTGCCCACCATTTATCCTCTCCCTCTATTCAGGGTCACTAAACCCTCTTTTCACATACAGGACAGCGCTTCCGGGACTACTGTGGTCCTTACTGTGTGTTCCCCATGTTGTCACGGCTCTCACTGCACTTGAGTTTCATCATGATCCAGAATCATCTTACATTATATAGTTCTTATAGATAAGCTTTCAAGGCTTGGCCTCTTAGGAAATTAAACTACCTTTCATATTTCTTCAAAAAAATCTTACTGTCTCAGCTGACAACGCTTAGAATATGGTAAATTCTCCCACGATTGGCTAAAGGACCCTCCAGTTGAATTCAAATGCTCTAGTGTTACTCTGGGTTGAATTCACAGGAACAAAAGTCTTTATTGAGCCCTTTGTCTTCAGACCCATTCCTATCTTTATTTCTCAATTGAGCATCAATTTATTGAGTGTCTATTTTATTCCCAAATTGTAGGAGGTGCTAGAACTTCATGAATGGATAGTCCTGGTCCACAGAAATATTAAGTCCTATTGGAGACATGAAAGTGTAAGATGTGTTGGGGTACCTGGGTGGCTCAGTTGGGAAAGGGGCCGACTTCAACTTGGGCCATTATCTCACAGGTTGTGAGTTCAAGATCCATGTAGGACTCAGTGGTGACAGCTGAGAGCTGGAGGCTGCTTCGGATTCTACACCTCCTTGTCTCTCTGCCTCTCACCCACTGATGCTCTGTTTCTCTCTCCTCCAAAAATAAAAATAAATAAATAAATAAATAAATAAATAAATAAATAAATAAATAAATAAATAAATAAATAAATAAATATTAGGAAAAAAATTATGTGTAAAAGGTGTCAATTGAAGTGTGTATAGAGATTAGAGTTAGGGCATAGAAAGAGAGTGTTGGATCAGGATAAGTAACTAGACCAACTTTTAAGAGTATGAAGGACGGTGGGTAGTAATAAAAGGTGAGTTGGGGTGCCCTAGGAGGACTCCTGAAAGGGACGTCATGTAACGCATTGGAAACAACGTAACTTGAAGCAGGAAAACAGGACACTTGAAGTAATGTATGACCTTTGATAGAAGATTAAAATGGTGAGTTAAGATGTCAGATGACATCATCAGTGTCATCATCACCCTGGAAAGAATCAAAAGGGAAGGGGAAAGGGAATAATGAAGAGTGTCTACTACATCACCAGACACATAAAGATGCTCAACATCACTAATCAGAGAAACCTGAATCAAAACCACAATGACACATCAATTCACACCTGACAGAATGCCTCGTATCAGCAAGACAAGCAATAACAAGTATTGGTGAGAAGGTAAGAGAAAAAGTAACACCAATGCACTCTTGGTGGGAATGTAAATAGGTGCAGCCACTCTAGGAAACAGAATGCAGGTTCGTCAGGAAATTAACTCAGAAATACTATATCATCCAATAATTCCACTCCTGGGTATTTACCCAGAGAAAAGGTAAACCCCAATTTGAAAAGAGGCATGCACCTCTGTGTTTATTAAGGCATTATTTATGATAGCCCAGCTATGGAAGCATCCCAAGAGTCTGTCAACAGACAGACAGAATTCATAAAGAAATGTAGTGTCCATATAATGGAATATAATTTAATTAAAAAAAAAGGAATAAAACCTTGACGTTTGCAACAACATGTGTGAACTTAGAAGGTATTATGCTACGTGGGAATATTCTGATAAAAAGAAATACCATATAATTTCACTTTTATGTAGAAGCTAAAAAACAAAACAGGAAAAGAAACAGATTCTTCAATACAGAGAACAAACTTGTGGTTACAATAAGAGAAGTGGGTGGGGTGTGTAAGATAGGGAAAGGTGACTAAGATTTACAAACTTCCTGTCATAAAATACATTATTTACAGAGATGAAAAGTACAGCACAGGAAATATAGTTGACATTAAAACAACACGATGTGGTGAAAAATGGTGATTACACTTACCAAGGAGGGCACTGAATAATATATAGAATTATCAAATCGCTATTTTATACACGTGAAATTAAATAACAGTGTATGTAATTTATACTTCAATAATAGAAAATTAAAAATGAAAAAAAAAAGATCATCTATTACCGTTGTTGTCTGGGAAATAAAAAAAAAAGAATAGGTTAGATATTTGATAATTATTTTAGCCTGCCTTAAAATATGTACCAATTAAGATGCTGCATCAAAACATACCCATGGTGATGGGAAAGACATCTAGGTATAAAACAATAGGGCATATTAAGGAATTTGCTGATAGTTGATCATGAGAGTGTCTAAGGGCATGAACAATTGGCCCAGTACCAGTAAGGAAGCAAAGGTGGGGGCAGGGTGTGGATGGGAATGGTGTTTTCTCTCATGCTGCAGTGTGGGGGAACCACAGCTTGGAAGGCAGTGATGTAATAACTTTTGCATGTTACAAAGTCCACTCTAAGGGGAGTAGAGATATGAGCTCCATCATGAGGCTCCACGGATGCCAAGCAAAGATACTGAAGGGTGCGGCATAGAGGAAATGTGGTTGCCATAGTATCCACAGAAGTGAGTTACTAATTGAACCATACTGGTGAGGGAATGAAAGGAATTACACTAGGATAAAGAATAAAAAATGGAGAAGGAAATTTTGGGAACACGTGCTCGTTTGTGGTTCTTTGTGAGATGACCTCTTCACAAAGCGTAGGGTACAGTCAAGAATTGGAATGACTCAATTTCCAATTTTTACTTATACCCTCTCCCTACATTCAGTGTGATTTTTCTCTACTGTGTAATGCCTGAACCTCTTGTCTCCGTCCTACTCCAACCTTGCCTAATTAATATCTACTCGCTCTTTAAGGATTAGTTAAAGATACCCACCCATCTAAAAGTCCCTTACAACACTTCATCTCCTTCCCCTGAAGGCTGAGTTACATGGATTTTCCCTTCACACTCTCCTCATGCTCCGTGCATCTTTGGACCATTACCACCATAATATCTGTCTACCCTACATGATCGTAAGCTCCTTGTGATTGTAAGCGCCTTGTGCATAGGGTCTACTACCTCATCTCTAATGTCCCAAGCATATAGCACGGTGCTTCGTAGGACACAGTTGGCTCTCAGTGATTGCCGAATGAATTAATGAATCTAGAGTGGGAGTAGGAACATTTTTGTCTCTCATACTGGGGTTGGGGTTGAAAGTTGTGTTGAAAGGTGTCATTATGAGGTCTGAGTGAGAGTTTGAAGCTGTCTACAATCTACGTTCTATCTATGAAATAAGTGCCATTTCCCAGGGAAAGGTGAAAAAGATAGGTTGAGGGAAATGATGGAGGTATGGAACAGCTGCTGTGGGGAGAAGACCGCTTAAGATTGGCAAGAAGCTGTGGGGGTATGTTGACATCCGCAACCATAAAATTAGAGTGAGTGACCCTAGTGACTGTGAGTCCCTGTAACAGTTCACTGGGCTGAGTGACACAGAGGATGGGCTGACAGAGTGGAGGACTCAGCCAAGCTTCAAGGCCAACAAAGCAGATGCAGCAGAGGACTAGGACGTTCCAGCACAAAGTGACATACTGAGGTGTATACACTGCATTAGGAAGGGAAGTGGAGCCACAAGGGATGATATGCAGGGAAATGAGAGGGAGAAAGGAGGGACCACAAGTCTCTATCGGGCTGAAGAAGAGAAGTTACGAAGTCAAGTAGTGAGACACCTGGTTAGGGGAGGTTATCTTCTCAGATATTGGCACGTTAAGTTTGACATTCTAGCAGGAGACATCTGGAAGATCATAGAGCTCAGAGTACCGTCACGGAAGTTAGCTACGGAGGAAACTGACTCTTAAGGTTGTGGGAGCCAGAAAATTTAAAGAACCCTGAAGCTACATTGCTAGAGCAATTTTACCAGGATTCTGAAATTGCCCACAACAGAGGTAGGAGCAACATGAGAAGAAAGAAGAGTAGGAAGGGACTCCAGAAATTTCCATGAAGAGAAGGGTAGCACTCTGGGATTGAATAGATGGACTAAGGAGTTGAAGGCAGGAATTGCAGGGGAGTAGAAAGATCATGGCCTGGAGGTGGTAACAAAGGGCCTGTAGATCACTATCCAGCCTCTCCCCTAACCCTGAAGGAATTTTCTCTCTGCTGGAGCAATGTCTCCAACCTCTAGAACCTACACAGCATTTATCTTTGTTCCTCATTCTGGCATCTTGATTCTGCTTGCTGAGACATCTCTTAAATGGAGTCCCCAGTCTGATTCTTTTTTTTTTTTCATGGGCATCACTACATGTCCCAGAATGTTATGACATCAAATCGAATATGGCCTGTTTTTCAATCCTTCATGTGACCAATGGGACCAAGTCTACTGGACATAGACTGAGTTTCACTCCAAATGATGATGGACTCAACATGCTACTTTGCCCATGAAATATACTTGTATCTTAGAAGATCCTCCCAGAAATAACAGTGTTACCCAACCCACCCAGCAGAGTTGGCAAGTAAGGCAGCCTGCTAAGAACACGTCAAAATGCAAACATGTTTTCTCGTGCTGCATCTTTTAGCAGGTAGGCAGGTAGTCCAAAGCCAAAGCAGTAAATTATTTTAAGTTAGGGAATGAAAGGAAGGTAAACTGCCATAAAGGTATTTTAAACTTTTGGGAGAAAGGAGTAGAATATGAGTGTCATAAACTCACAATCATTCATACAGGACATCATACATATATTCCAGGAATTTTAAGATAGTAACATGTGGTTCATATGGTAGAGAAAGCTCCACTATTGCCACTCCCTTTATGCTCTGCCAATAACGTGGTCACCATGAAAGCTGCCTGACACCTACGAAAAAACCCAATTAATAACAGATGATAACGGAGCGCCCATGAAATACTATGGTAGACATGTGTGGGCAGAGGTTAGGAAGCCCAGAACATGGTCCCTGCCCTAAGAAACCTGAAACGTAAGGGAAAGTGAAGTGAAACCAATAAGAGTTAAAACCTGTGCTAAAATAACTGGTTGACTTCTAGTCAGCATCAAGAATCAAACATGTTATTTCTGTGGAACTGTGAACATCGCCTCTGTGTTAGAGAGTTCTCTTGAGTTTTACACTGTTGCGAAAAACTGGCCTTTTCTGAGCCTGGGCAATTCCCAAACTTGTGCATTGTGACACAAGCCTGTCAGATCAGAGGGCTCCTTATATGCTGCTTCCTGCAGAATGAGCTGGCAGTTTTATCTGTCTTCCACACCACCTGGCTTAGCAAATTAGATCATATTAGGGCTATTGTCTCAGAGACAATAAGAGGCATCTGTAACTGAAGGAGACCATGATGATATCTTCTAAAGAGACTTTGAAGACTAGAAAGGTCAACAAGACGAGTATATCTATCATCAGTGTTTTTTTTTTTAATCCGTCGTTCTCTTCCTCTGTTATACATGCTACCCTTTAGTAAAATATATAAAATCAACACATTTCTTTTATCTTGGCACAGAGTGTTGTGAGAAAGAGTAACTTGCATTATGCAGCACATTTTTATGTACAAAATCCTTCTGCATATATGAACTCTTTTGGTTCTCAAAGCAAACACTATAGAAGTAAGAATTGTTGACACAATTTACAGAAGTTCATTTGGGGTTTCGGCTCCATTCACTCCACCACTACAGGTGAGGAAACAGTTACCTTTCCCACTTTCATGAGCTTGAGTTCCCCTCCTTATAGATCAGACAATCTTGTTCTAAATGTCACCACTCTTTCGAGGCTCTGCCTCTCGTACCTGCCAATTCTTTCTACCAATTCTCTCCATGCAATTCAATTCAATTCAATTCAATTCAGTACATTCGATTCAATTCGACTCAATTCCATTCAACTCAATTCAACTCAACTCAATTGGTAATTAACAAAGGCTACCCATAAGTCAAACTGTATACTAGGAACTACAATGACCAAAATGATCCCCTCAAGGAGTGGCCAAATTATCTAGGGAGACAGGGACGCAAATTATTACAATAATGCAAAAATTACCGTACAGGGCACTGCACTTGGTACCACAAGAGTTCCAAGAAGGGAGTAATGAACTCTGCCTGGTGGGATTAAGTAAGTAATGGTTGCGGCAAATTTGAAATATGAGTGATTAGGGTAGAGAGAGCTTCTCAGGCAGATGCAAACTTACTTATGCAAAGGTAAAGAAGGGCGGAACCGCAGGAAGTTCAATCTACTTCCTGCACATAGCAACATCCTATGTAATTGGAGGAAAGCAGCACAAAAGTTACTTGATGGCCACTGACTCAAGAGGTCAGAAGGCTACTTCCTCACACCCCTAGACCTCTAGTTCACAACTTCCTTCTCCACAAACTTCCAACTGTTCCCAACCCTTCTTCACTCTGGTCTTATAACTTTGTCTATTACCGCACTGAGAAAACCAGGTCAGTGAAAAGAGAATTTGCAAAATCACCTATCGCATCTACCATTCCATCTACATCTATTTCCTTATGCTCTGCTTTCACCAACATTAATATGAAGGATCTGTTCATTCCTCTCTGAGCCAATTATCTTTTGGACACTAGACCAAAGTCACTCTTGCCCTGTTAAGAACATTTCTGTCAGCAATTCTCCCCCACTCTGCCATATCATCATTTCCATCAGCAATATGGAAATTACAAAAAATGCTTCTATTTTCAAATTTTAGAAAGAAAAAGCAAAGCCCTCTCTTTACCCTGCTCCCTTCTCTTCCCACTGCTGCCTCATTTTTTTCTTCCTCATTTGGTCACAACGCTCCTTGAAAGAATTGCCTTACTCCCTGTCTACAGTCATTCTCCTCCAATTCTCTGTTGAATCCACTCCCATTCGGCTTTTCCCCGGTGATACTGAAATGGTTCTCATCACATGTCAATGACATCCACTTTTCAAAACACAGTGATTATTTATATTTTAATAATTTTTCAAGTGTATGTATTCATTTTGAAAGAAAGGGAGAGTGATCAGGGGAGGATATGAGACAGATGGAGGCATAGAGAGAATCCTAAGCAGACTCCACACTGTCAGCATGGAGCCCTACCTGGGGCTTGAACCCACAATCCAATGGATCATGACCTGAGGTGAAACCAAGAGTCAGACACTTAACCAAGTGACCCCCCCCAGGTGACCCTGATGATCATTTATTTGACCTCATCCTATTTGGCTTGCCATCAGCACTTGACCAATTTGATACCTGCTTCCTTGAATCACATTCCTTACCAGGCTTCCTGGATTCGAGACCCTCCTCATGTCTCGCCTACTCCTTCAGTGGCCACTGTGTCTAGTTTCCTTCGCTAGGTTTTCCACATCTTGCAGTACTTTAAGAGTTAGAGACCCCAGAGCCCAGTCCTTGCATGTCTTCTCTCTCATCCATTCTCACTCCCTAGCTGATCTCATGTGATCGCATACTAAGTAATCCAGCCTAGAGTCCACACTAAACTTCTTGCTTTAAACTCCAGATGCCTATATCTAACTACATTCACAAAAAGGCAGCGTGGATGTCTGATAAGCATCTCAAAATCACCATGTGAAAAGAGCAAGTCCTGATGTTTCCCCTAAAACCCATGATCTCTAACAGACAACTTAAAACTACCACCAACCTGTGGTCCAACCCAAAAAAACAAAAACAAAAACAAACAAACAAAACAAAAAAAAAAAAAAACAAACAAACTTGGTGTCATGTTTTATATCTGTTTTTCTTATACATTTTATTCAAACCACAAGGAATCCTATTATATCCACATTTATATTATACACATGGTCATAATTTTCTCACTATGTCCCCTTCTTCCATCCTTAATTCAGGATGGAAGTTATTTCAGGATTACTATATTAACCTCCTTATTTTGTTGCTGTTGTTGCTTGTATGCTTGCTTCCCACTCCATCCTGCTCCCCAGACATTAGTCAGAGTGATTTGTTTAACCTACAAATTAGGGTCCCCTGGGTGGCTCAGGTGGTTAGCCATCTGACTCTTGATTTTGGCTCAGGTCATGATCCAGAAAGCATGACGTCATGGGGTCAGAACCTGTATTAGGATCTGTGCTAGGCATGAATTATGCATGGAGCCTGTTTGAGATTCTCTCTCTCTCTGTCTCTCTCTCTCTGTCTCTGTCTTTGTCTCCCTCTAAACCCCTGTGGGCACTCTCATTAAATTAAATAAATAGACAGACAGACAGATAGATAGATAGATAGATAGATAGATAGATAGATAGATAGATAGATAGATAGATAGATAGATAGATAGATAAGAAATAAATAATAAATAATAAATAAAATAAAATAAAACTAACGAAAATATCAATTTGGTCAGACTACTCTACTGACTTTCCATCTCATCGAAAATAAAACTCAAAGTCCTTATAATGACTTTCACATTCTTCATGATATGCACCCCACACATACCCTCTGTGACTAAATAACAAATGAGTAAATGAGTGAATGGTTGGTAGAGAAGAGGAACATTAGATTAACCTTATAAATTAATCAGATGGTGAGCAACGTTCTAACTAAGCCAAGAAGTGTCTTCAGGTTTACTTGAATACAATGGGTAGTCATCAACGTCATTCGGGCCCAAAAGCTATCTCCTGTTAACTGTTTCTAGGATCCAATTCATATGTCACCTTCTACATTAATCCTCACTCTTTACCAATCTCCCATTCCCATATGAAATCCATCCAAAGGAAACTTTGCCACTCCTTTAATGTGTCACATTTTCATACTTCCATGGTTGCTCTCTCTCTTTTTTTTTCCTGCCTGCAATGCCCTTCCTTACTCTGTTGATTTGAAATATGTCTTCTCTAGAAGACTCACTTCAAGTGACTCTCATTTTTGTAAAGCACTCCCTGGGTGCCCTAGAGAATCATGTGTTTTCTTCTTTGCAATTCCAGGGTGCATTTATCCACCTCTATTACACATGTTATCAACTCAGTATAGTTAATTTGTTTACACAGTGGCAAATCCCTGGATACCAAGTCCATTATTAGTTCTAGGTAAGACCTCTGTTCTTTGTATACAGTGCCTACAACCTAGTCCGTGCTCAATGCATGCTTGATGAATGGAAACGAGGCAGGAGAATAGAATGAAAATTAGTAGAGGGAATATATAAGAGAAACCAGGAGAGTCAAATGTTATCAAAAACAAAAGAAGAGGTAGTTTCAAGAGGTAAGGAGTGGTCCGTTCTTTAGAGTTTTGTGTTTTGTTTTACTTGAGTTTGAAATAAGCTACAGGTATCATTGCATTTACCAAGTAGGAGGTATGTGGAAATAAAATAGTCAATTTTCAGTAGCATATGGCAGAAATTACCTTACATCCAAGCAGTGACTTAATATGAGGAATTATGTGTTCAAACCATAAAGAGAAGTGTTAGTTAAGTGGGGTGTACACCGCAGTCCCAGAATCCAAAGACACCCTGAAGAATTGTCTTGGCAGAATAACCCCAGCAGACTCACTGGTCTGTCCAGGCAGACTCACTGGTGTTCTTGGCCTAGGGTATCACTAGGTAAGAGTCAAGTGTCAGTAGGTTGGGTTCTTATCTGGAGAAATCTACTTCTGAGATTATTTGGGTTTTGGACAATTAAGTTCCTTGCAGTTATACAACTGAGGTCTTCATTTTCAGATTGTGGGATGGCCAGCCAGAGAAACTCTCTGCTTTGCATGCGTTCATGATGCATGGGTTCATGATGATACTAGGTTGATCCAGAAAATCTGTCTCTATAATACAACACGACTATAGAAATGGTCTCTCTTCATATTCATGGGTTGTCAGCATTAAGGTATGGAACGTTGGGGCCATTTTTTTTTCTTTACAATAATATCTACCACATTCTGGTTTTTAAATTTTTTTTTTCAACGTTTATTTATTTTTGGGACAGAGAGAGACAGAGCATGAACGGGCGAGGGGCAGAGAGAGAGGGAGACACAGAATCGGAAACAGGCTCCAGGCTCTGAGCCATCAGCCCAGAGCCCGACGCGGGGCTCGAACTCACGGACCGCGAGATCGTGACCTGGCTGAAGTCGGACGCTCAACCGACTGCGCCACCCAGGCGCCCCTACCACATTCTGTTTTTTAAAAAAAACACAGCTGTAGAACCAATAGATAATACTTTTCACCTTCTGAATTACTAAGATTCAACAGAGAAAATTTCTGTTTGTTATATATATATATAATATATATTATAATATATAATATATTTATATTTATTTATATTTATATTAATACATTTATATAAAATATGAATGTATTACTATAAATATATTTATATATTTATGAATGTTTTATTTTATGTATGTATGTATGTATGTATGTATGTATTTATTTATTTATTTATTTATTTATTTATTTATTTATTTATTTATTTATTTATTTATTTTAAGAAATTGGCTCCCATAAATGTGGACGCTGACAAGTCCCACGATCTTCAGGATGTGTTGGCTAGCTGTAAACCCACGAGATCTGATGGCATAGTTGTTGTCCAATGGCTGGCAGGCTTGAATCTCAGGTAGAGCTGCTCTTTCAGTCTGAATCTGGGGAAGAGGCCAATGTCCCAGTTTAAAGGCATTCAGGCAGGCAAGAGTAATTCCCTAGTATCCCTGAGAGAATCATCCTTATTGTATTCAGGCCTTCTCACTGATTACATAAGGCCCACTTACATTAGGAAAATAATCTGTTTTACTCACTGTACAGACTCAAGTATTTCCCATCACAAAACACCAGAAAAACGTTTCACCAAGCATCTGGACCTCTGTGGCCCAGTAAAGTTGACACATAAAATTAGCCATCATATCTTCCAAATTTCATGCAAGCGCATGAAGCGGATGAACCTAAGCCCTATCAAGAACCCAAGCTACAGAGGCACCAGGCAGCTTCATAAGGTGCATTAGCACAGCGGCTTTCAAATATTTTATCCCCAATCTACTGTAAGGAACACTTATTTCGCCACAGCCCAGTATAAGCATACACATACACATACACATACACATACACATACACATACACATACACATACACATACATACAAATAAATGAAATAAACAACAATTAATGAATTATTGGTTATCCGTCATAAGGGTAAATGTACTTTTATATTTTCTTATTGGTTCTCTTTATTTTAATCCATTTTTCCCTTGATCCACACCTTCATGACCTTCCATAAAACAAGGCGTCATTAGTAAGGTGTACTGATTTTGAGGGTTAATCTTTGGGAAATAATATTCCTTCAGTTATATGTTTCGCAATGTCTGACATGCAATACACTCTTTGTCAAGTTGAATTGAATACAGAAAATGGGCTTCCAATTCAGTCTTAAGACACACTAAGGACATTCTGAATACTTTTATCGTGGTAGGTCCATAACTATCGAACAAAATGAAACAACAGGTACCAAGAGATGCCCTTTGGATATCTCCAACCCTATTCAGGAAGGCTAAGATTACAAGCCCACTGAAACACAGGGGACCATTTCTTTCTTGGGGAAAATGACCAACAATGGAATGTTCATGTGCAAAGAGAAGACAGGACTAATTATTACAAAGAGGAGTTGAAGCATGTAGAAATTGTCCACTTCAATGCCACTTATAATTAGTGCTTGTCTCAGTTGGATTATCATGTCAATGCATAAGGCACAGTTAGAGAACATTGTTACCCAACAATGGCAGCTCTCAGATTTCATGTTTCTGTTATACATCCCCATAGGTTGAACTGAGTCTGTGCAATATTTAAGGCCCTAGAGAAGAATTCACCCACTTTGCACCACTAACTCTCCCTGATTAAGCTGTTCTGCAGGGAAACGGCTTACTTTTTCAAATGCTTGCTTTTTGTTCCTTGGATAAGCAGCAGACATATTTCTGAGTGCAGCATTTCTTTTGAACTGTACTCATGACCTAAACAGATTCTAGGGATCAGCTCAGGGTATCCACTTGAATTGATCTTCTTCATCTCTATTGCAACATTACTGGCAGACGTTCACAGTCAGATTTCATTCTGTCTGAGAGAAACGGAGGAATTTGGCTTTCTGAACCAAGACCACATTATGGAATTGTCTGCACTCAGTTGCAAAAGATTGTGAATGAGGAGGAGACAGGGGCATTATATGATCCAGGATGTGAGGTTGTAGGGTTAGGTTATGGTGGTTGTAACCAAACCTTAATATTGTGTGGAGACTAGACAACCTTGAAATCCCTATAATGTGATGGTCTGGGGACTCTTACCATATAGATTGTCAAAAATCTTGTTATATGTCCGATACAGAAGCAATAGAACTCATTCACTTAATATAGATTTAATGAGCATATACTATGTGGTATTTAGAGCTCTACTCTTGTTGGAGAAGTGAATAAAGTACTCCAAAGATGATCAAAGGGGCTCAAACAGACTCTGGTGTCTAGCTTAGAGACCTCGCTTCTGGGTTCTTCTTCCTTTCTTTAGTGCATGTGCGAAAACCCCCACAGATAAGGAAGATGACGACTATAAATTACAGTCCCCACTTGACTCTATGCTCAGACGTTTGGTGAGCCAAACTCTCTGTCCAAACTCTCTGAGTGCCACTTGGTTTTTCCTCCAGTGTTCCAGCCTGGTTCGAAAACATACTAGATTGCTGACCAGGAAACCCAACCGCACTGGCCCATTGTTGCCCCCGGTTTGGGAGAAGGGCGAGGTGGTGGAAAAGCAAAGGCTCGAAAGGGAGAAAGTGCATGACCTGCCTGAATTTCCTCAGCCTACTTCTCCGTTGTTTTAGGTAGGTCCTGCTCCATGGAACTGGTAAGGATGGGGCCCCGAAGTGTCAGGCATACCCAAAAGGGCGGAAGGGGGACATGATCAATCCCCAGAGGACTTAATAGGTGTCCCAGGTAAAAAATTTTGTGGAAGGAAATGTAAAGGACTCTGGTGTGCGTGTGTGTGCATGTGTGTGCGTGTGTGTGTGTGTGTGTGTGTGTGTGTGTGTGTGTGTGTGTGTGTGACAGAGAGAGAGAGAGAGAGAGAGAGAGAGAGAGAGGATGTGCAGCTAAGCCAGGGTTGCCAGTCGAGTTAGAGTTTGTGGCTTCATGGACGGGCACCCTTAAGGACCCCAAAAGTCTATGGAGTCTGAATGGGCTCCCCTGTGTCATTGTGAGAGTATAAAGTCGAGGGCAGTATCAGATCAGTTGCCCATCACAAGTCACAAAGCCGAGTCCACTATAGTCAAACCTCTCCTAAACATTCCCTCAGGAATAGGACAAGAGGAGTATCTGAATAGTCCTGTCATCTAGCGGTATATCCTAACTTTGTCTGTCTTTGTGACACCAAATATGAGAAAGAAATTAATAATGGGATGAAAACACAGTAAGCCTACGATTTTAGAGGTCGTGATCAAAAAATGTTAAAATGGGTTTTCAGGTTACCATGGGGTGACAACGACAGCCAAGAAGTTAAGGAAATTTTGTGAACTAGAATGGCCCACATTCAATGTAGGATGGCCTCCAGAAGGGACGTTAGATACTCAAATAGTGCAGCAGGTTTGGCTAATAGTCACTGGGAAACCAGGCCACCCTGATCAATTTCCATACATTAACTCCTGGCTTGAAATTGCCCCAAATCTACTGCCTTGAAATGATCATCATTAGCAAGCAGAGCCAGGCAAAGGTTTAGCCACCTTATATGGAGGCTCCCACAGGGAGCCAAAGAAGCGACCCACTGCTCCTCTAATATTTGAAGGAGATATGGAGGAAAATATTGTATTTCCACCTCCTCATGACTCTTCAAGCTCTCTGAGCTTGAGATTCCTCCTGCATCTGTCTCTCCAGCCACAGCCAGAGTCAGTGCAGTTGCCACTGCAGTCAGTGCCCCCCATCTCCCTGCCGCTCTCAGACCCAGATAACCCACCCCAACATGGGCCAGCAGCCAGACTGCGCAACAGACACAGACCTAAAACTCTCCGAATGTATGTAACGGAGACAAGAGAGCCTGAAAGACAGAATGAGGATGGACCAGTCCAGACCAGCCATTCCATGATGTGTTATCTACCTTCCTCTACAACCGACCTCTTCAATTGGAAACACAACACTCCACCATACTCCGAAAAGCCACAAGCAATGGTTGACTTGATGGAGTCCCTCCTCCAGACCTACTGACAGACTTGGGAAGATTGTCAACAGTTACTCCATACTTTGTTGAATTAAAAATAAGGATGACAGAAACATGACAGTACACAGAAGATCACACATCTCCAGGAATCAATAACCCTACTGTCTGGGCTCAAGCTGCATCCCTGAAGAACCCCCAACATGGGATTTCACCACAGAAGGAGGACAGGGTCATGTCTGAGGATACCAGGAAGCCCTCCTTCAGGGAGTCTGAGCTGGAGTCAACAATCCCATGAACATGACTAAAATATCATCAGTCACACAGCACCCTGGGGAGTCTCCCGGAGACTGCTATGAAAGATTCTGTGAGGCGTACCATGTATACGTCCCGTTTGACCCCGTGGCACCAGAAAGTCAACAGATGGTAAATACCTCTTTTGTGGCACAGGCTGCCCCACATATCCGACGAAAACTCCAGAGGTTGGAGGGCTTTGCTAGATGAATATCACTCAGCTGTTAGAGGCCGTCAATGCAGTTTTCACGAACAGAAATTTTCAGCTGAAAGAGAAGTGAAGTCTAAAAAAGAAGGCCACCTTTCTCACAGCAGAACTAAAGAACAGATGCTGCTGTTTTTTAGTAGCATCGAAAAACCCCAACCACAAAAGGGGGGAAGCCCATAGCCCCCTTCGCAAGGGACCAGTGTGCATACTGCAAAGGCAAGGGAAACTGTAAGAATGTCCGAATTGGATGGGGACCTCAAAACCCAGCCAATATCTGGAGGAACCTCGAGGTGAGAACCTTCTTGATCTGGCCGGGGTAGCATTGGACTGAGGGGCACCAGACTCTTTCTTTCTTGGCCCCCATGAACCCATGGCTGAAATGAGGTGGAGGGCTGAACAATAACTTTCATGGTTGAAATACTTTTCAACTGGGGCTGAATACTCCTTGGTTACTTCCCTGGTAGCGCCCATAGGCCAAAAGACAGCAACCATACTTGGGGCTACTGGGACACAGGCAATGCAACAGCCCTTCTGTCAAGCTCAACAAGGTGCACTTGGGGGTCACAAGGTCCGGCATGAGTTCCTCTACTTACTTGACTGCCTGATTGCTCTCCTGGGTCGCGATCTACTCTCCAATCTTGGGGCCCAGATACCTTTTGAACCCACTGGACACACTAGCTCCAATTAAACCCAAGGCAGAAGGACACCCTGGTCTTGGCGATACCCCTGCCAAGGGAAGAAGAATGGAGACTATTCTGTACCCAGGCCTTACTTTGTCGCCCCTAAGAATTCAGGCTTACGTTCCCCTCCCTATGGGCTGATGATAACCCGCCTGAAATAGCTTGGAATCGGGTCCCAATCATTGTCGACCTGATCCCTGCAGCTCAACCTGAGACACCAAGGCAGTACCCCCTTCCACTAGAGACTACAATGGGCATACAAGAGCACCTGACCAAGCTCAGAGAAAGAGGTATTCTAACTGAGTGCCAATCAGTTTGGACTACCTCACTCTTGCCAGGCAAGAAGCCAGGAGGAGGACAACAACCAGTACAGGATTTGAGGGCCATTAGCAAAGTGACTGTTTCCTTACACCCAGTCATTCCGAACCCTCAGTATACTCTCCTCAGCCAAATTCCGTGGTCAGCCAGAAGGGTTGCGTGCTTCGATCTGAAGGATGCTTTCTTCTGCCTCTGCCTGGCTCCACAAAGGCAATCATTGTTTGCCTTTGAATGGAGTGAGCCCGTTAAGTGTGCCAGATGCAGCTGGCCTGGACACTACTTTCCCAAGGTTTCAACAACTCGCCCATTCTTCTGCGGGAAGCCCTAGGTTCAGATCTCGCTGACTTTCCGAAGAAAACCGCAGGGTATGTCCTTCTTCAATACGTAGAAGACCTCCTTTCCAGTGACACCCAGGAAGACTGTATGAAAGGTACACAGGCCCTCCTACAGCTCTGATCCTACTTGGGGTACCAGGCCTCTTGGAAACAGGCACAGATTCGTTAGCAGGGCCAATACTTAGGTTCCCTCCTCACAAAAGGAAATAGAAAACGAGGACCAGAAAGGAAGAAAATGTGGCACCACACTGCCCCAGCCCCAAACAAAACGAGGCTTGTGTGAATGTTTAGGGGCCAGAGGGTTCTGTCGCATTGGGAATCCTCAGATGCTCAGCCATAGTGAGGTCCCTATATGACCTGTTGGGAGGACCAAACTGGGAGCCCCTTGCATGGACTGAGGAGGTGAGGGCTGCTTTCACAGAAATAAATTTGGCTCTGGGACAAGCCCCAGCCCTTCGTTTGCCTGACATAGACAGACCCGTTAACTTCTTCACACGAAAAGGAGTGCTCACTCAGAGCATGGTGCCTCGGCAATGGCCAGTGTTCCTACTCTCAAAAAAAAAAAAAGTTGATCCTGAGGCTGGAGGATGGCCCCTGTGTCTCAGAGCTCAGAGCCACAGTCCTGCTCATCAAGGTTGCAGACAAGCTCACACTGGGCCAAACGTTTAATGTTAAGGTCCCACACACGGTCGTCTGGCTCACAAGCACCCAAGGATATCATTTCCTCTCCATTTCTCAGCTGACACAATCCCAAGGCCTTCTCTATGAGAACCCAAGGCTCACTCTTGAAACAGTGTTCTCGAAACAGAACACTAAACCTGGCCACCTTCCTTCTCAAAGAGGAGGGAGAACCTGACCATGACTGTTCTGGAGTAGTGGATGAAGTCTACGCCAGCTTTCTAGACTTCCAAGACCAGGGTATAACAAGCCCAGAGATTACCCCGTTCAGCGATGGGAGCAGCTATTTAGAGGAGTGCAGCCAAAGAGCAGGGTATGCGGTCATCACACCACGGAAGCTCGGAAAGCCATGGCCTTGTCGGAAGGATGGTCGGCACAATGGGCTGGACTCAGTACGCCTTAACCTGAGCCATCATCGTCAGCAAAGGTAAATGAGTTAACATTTACATCGATTCCCCGTATGGGTTCGCTACTGTGCATGTACATGGGGCCATCTATAAAGAAAAAAGCCTCCTTACCGCATCAGAGAAAACTATCAAAAACGAGGAAGAAATACTAAAGCTTCTTGAGACCATATGGCTACCAGTCAAAGTAGCTATCCTACACTGTAAGGGACCTCAGAAATGAGATGACCCCATAAATCAAGGAAATCACCTGGCCGACAAAACAGCCAGAGTGGCTGCCTGAGGTGACCTAGGTGACGCTCCTCCCTACACTCTGACTCTTGCGCCCCAGAAGGAAGCCTCCCCACCCATGTACACAAGTGAAGAAAGAAGTTGGGCCTCGACAGAAGTGGGCACACTAAGCAAAGACGGATGGTGAGTCTTGTCCCGTCATCTATGTGAAAGCACCTAGTGAAGGAAGATAACTAACTCACTCTCTTAGGGAAAACTGCTCTAGAGGTCCTCCTCAAAAGAACTACGATATCAGCCAGCTGCCGGTTTATGCCAGGCTGTCAGTGAATAATGTGTAACGTGTGCCAAAAACAATGCTTGCTCAGCTCCACGGCCCCTGCCTGGCTCACAAAGGATGGACTTAGGGGCGGACTTTACCAACATACAACCAAATAAAGGGTTGAGGTACCACCTTGTAATAATCTGCACCAATTTGGGATGCGTCCAAGCTTTCCAGACCAGAATGGAATGAAGTCACGAGGTGGCCTAGGCTCTTCTATGGGAGATTGGGCTTAACCACACACAGTAATAATGGGCCTGCCTTTGGAGCGGACATTATACGAACCCTAACAAAGTCCCTTAACATTGCCTGGAAACTGCACACTGCTTAACACCCCCAGGGCTCAGGGAATGGTAGAGCAGATGAACTGCACCCTCAAGGAAACCGTGGCCAAGTTCCACCAAGAGACTAACCCCCATGGCCAGATTTGATTCGGCTGGTCCTCCTGTGTGCCCAATGCCCGCCAGGGGCATGGGATTCTTCCCTTTTGAGTTATTATATGGGCGATCCTCCCCCCCCCCCCACTCCCAGGCGCACACACACACATTTAGGAAAGCTCCAAGGAGACCTAAACCAGATTGCAACAAGGAAATAAGATAACAGCTCCAGAACTTGGGGAAGTCCTAAACAAGTTAGAGATACATCATAGAGAGGGTCACAATTTCCTTAGGGACCCCGTTCACTTCTTTCAGCCAGAAGAATCGGTGTGGGTCAAAGATTGGAAGAAGGAACCTTTTATACCATAGTGGACTGGGCCTCACACTGTTATTCTAACAACTCCTACAGCCCCCAAAACTTCAGGTATCACCCCATGGGTCCATCACTCCACAGTTAAGAAGTCCAACTCAGAAGAACCCACAACCTGGCGAAGTGATCCAGATCCAGTCATCCCTCTTAACCTTCCCTCAAAAGGGAACTGACCCCTGAGGTTTCCAGCCCTGCTCCAGCCACACCATGGGAGATGGCTGGCCTGCACACAGCAGAAGCTTGAAGAATCCATGCGTGAACCAAGCCCAGGGGTTTGAATGCAACTCTGCCAACCCTTGCCCCTTACTGGTGTCATAAGCCTGGTCTTACTTCTTACTGTTGGGCTGATAGAGACCGTGCCAACAAGCTGGACATGGTGCAAAAGATGCATCCTGCGCCTCACATACCTTCTCTGGATGGGAGGGTTACCAAGCATTGCCTGTGTATTATGATAACCGCTCTCACCCTCACAACTGCCGCTTATCCACTTTGCCCCCACAATTGTCATGGGACAATAAGGGGGTCCAGGGGGTTCAGCACCTTTCCCTCCTTCCACAAAGATTGCTACATGGGAAAAACACCCACTCTCTGTCAATCATCTGGTGCCCCAAGTACTAAGTATTGGACCCAGGATATAACCAAACTATCAGTAACCCATGTCACAACAAGGGCCTCCAGAGAGGGAAGCGAACTGGCTACACTTACTTTCCTCAATGGGGAATCTCGAACAGGGGAGGGCTGCACTACAGGGCCCTTCAAAAAGTTATAAAGCATACTCATGATAGGGTAATACAAGCCATAAAGGTTACCACTCTGCCACCAGCGTACCAACGTTTGAAACTTCAGCCGTCAATGAGATGCCTACCAATACCTCACTCCAGTATTGGGCCGACACTGCTCTACTAGTCCTCCATAAGATAGATAATCACATGCAAACCTGCTGGATGTGCTTGCCCCTCAGCCAGAGGACTTACTTAGCTACTCCAATCCATTTGACCTAGGAAGCTCCTGAAAACCTGAAAAGCAACACCTCTGTCTCAATTGGACCCCTGGCCACTAGGGTCCATCTCTCAATGCCGACAATCTAATCCGTACAGTCCCTGAATTCCCTCCCTAGGAAGAAGAGATAGAACCTTAATGAGGACTACAACCCTATTTTGCACCCTTGGGGTGTTCTATCTGTGTTCTAATTCGGCCTATCGATGCTTAGAGGCCAACTGGACTCAGAAATGTTATTCCATCTTCCGGACCCCAGAGATATTTGCATACACTGAAGATCAGTTCATAACAACCTTTAGCCCCAAGTCTCATGCTAAACGGGCAGTCCTGCTACCCATTCTGATAGGGTCAGAAATTGTGACAGGAATAGGAACTGGATAAGGGGGCATAGGTTTATGCATAGGACTGTACCATAGATTATCTCAAGAGCTAAATGAAGACATGGAACGGGTGGCCAATTCTCTGGTAACTTTACAAAACCAAATAAACTCTCTGGTGACAGTAACCCCCCAAAATAGACAGGCCCCCGACCTCCTCACATCAGAAAATGGAGGGACTTGCAAATTTTGGGTGGAGGAATGCTGCTATTTTTTAAACCAGTCAGAAATACTCACAACTAAGGTTAAGGAACTAATAATAATAATAATAATAATAATAATAATAATAATAATAATAATAATAATAATAATAATAATAATAATAATTCAACATAGACAACAGGAAAGTAGCAATCAATGGAACAAATGAGATCTCACGGATTGGAATCCTGGCTTCCTGTGTGGCGGGGCCCCTCTTCTCCATAATTTTATTTGTACCCATTGGCCCCTGTATACTGAATACCAGAATACATTTTATTGAAAACACTGTTGCTCGCCAAACTACTGCAGGCATCTTAGCCTTCTGAGGGTACCAACCTAAAAAACTGAAATCTGACACCTACGAAAAGGTTTCTTAAAAGGCATAAAATGGGATAATGTTGGAGAAGTGAATAAAATACTGCACCATAGATGGCCAGTGGGACTAAAATGAACTCTGGTCTCTATCTTAGAGACCCCACCTCCTGGTTCTTCTTCCTTTGTTTTCTGTGTGCAGGAAAACCCCAACAGATATGGCAGCTGATGCCTGTAAATTTCCTGCCCCACTTGCATTCAGCGCTCAGACGTTAGGAGAAACAGGGTCCTCTGAGCCCGCCGTTCCACCAAGATCTGCAATCCAAAGAAGATCTCCGAACGCCACTTGGTTTTTCGCCAG
The DNA here is from genome assembly GCF_028749965.1 of Puma concolor. Taxonomy (NCBI): domain Eukaryota; kingdom Metazoa; phylum Chordata; class Mammalia; order Carnivora; family Felidae; genus Puma; species Puma concolor. Next base: position 49,527 of record NW_028240202.1, read on the forward strand.
CGTTCCAGCCTGGTTCTGGACCATTATAAACACAGAAGTGAGCAAGACAGACCAAGTCCCTTCTTATACAGTATAAGGAGGCAGAGGACCATGAACTGGTAAACAAGTAATGAACAAGTGTACAAGGGTAATGGGGTGCTGGGACTCAACCAGCTCCAAGTTGTCGAAAGCAAACATATGCTATATCACCCATCTCATGTATGGATCATAGTTCTAAGTGTTGTGACATTTATAATTGATACACGTGATAACTGCCAGGGTATTTCCCCTTTTCCCAACTTACATTTATTTTGAAGAACTTATGTGAGTGTATGAAAGATACTGGCGATTCCGAGAATCAGTAGATGCTGGGGGACCAGGTTTGAAATAGCAGCCCCAGAGGTCAAAAGACACAATATCCAATCATGTTTGTTATTTTTTAACAACTTCATTAATGTTTAACTGATATACACAAACTGTACATATTTAAAGTACGTAATTGGTGGATCACCTGGATGGCTGTCACTTGAGCATCGACTCTTGATTTTGGCTCAGGTCATGATCCCAGGTTCGATTAAGCCCTTTATTGGGCTCCATGCTAAGCATGGAGTCTCCTTAAGATTCTCTCTTTCTCCCTTGCCTCTCTCCCCCACTTATGAACGCTTCACCTCTCTCTCTGAAAAAAAAAATCCCTAATAAATAAATTACTTAATTCATAATTAATAATTAATACTAATACTAATAGATACAATTACATAATTTGGTAATTTTTTGTCACATATCCACCAATGTATACATAACAAGGAAAAGAATATGTCTGTCACCACTAAAAATGTCCTAGTATCCCTGAGATATCCCTCCATCCCCCACGTCTTCCTGATTCCCATTCCTAGGCAATCTCTGGTCTGTTTTCTGTCCCTACATATTATCTTGCATTTTCAGGATACTATACAAATAAAATTATATAAGACATACTCCTTATTATTTAGGAGTGGGGAATTAACTTCTTTCACATAACATTTTGAAGATTATCCATAGGGTTGCTGTGTATCAGCAGTCTGTTACTACTTTGTTTATCCGTTCACATGTCTGTGGACATTTGTATTATTTCCACATGTGGCGTATTTATTTCTTTTTATGACAGAGAGAGAGTGAGAGAGAGGGAGTGAGAAGGAGAGAGGAGGGTGGAAGGAGAGGTGGGGGAGAGATAGGGAAAGGGAGATGGAGAGGGACAGGGAGATAGAGAGGGAGAGGCAGAGGGGGAGGGAGAGAGAAAGAGAAAGAGAGAGCAGAGGGAAAGAGAAAAGAATCTTAAGCAGCCTACATACTTAGTGTGGAGCTCCATGTGAGTCTCAATATCACGACCCTGGGATAATGACCCAAGCAGAAATCAAGAAATCTACCAACTGAGGAACCAGGTGCTCCTTAGTCTATTGAAAACAAAGCTTCTATAAACATTCATTTTTTTCTTTTCTTTTCTTTTTGTTTCTTTTCTTTTCATTTCTTTTCTTCTCTTTTCTTTTTTTCCTTTATTTTTTTTTGTATGATCGTATACTTTGATCGCTCTAGGGAAAATATTTGAGAGTAGATTTGGCTGAGTCATAGAATAGGTTGCATGTTCAGCTTTTTAGGATACTGTCAAAATGTTTGCCCGGGTAGTTTTATCACTTTGACATTCTCATCAGCAATGTGTGAGAATTCCAGTTCTTTCAGATCCTAGCTAACACTTCGGAGCCCTGTCTTGATTTTAGACAACTTGTAGGCATGAAGTAGTAGTTGATCTCATTGTATCTCATTTATCTCATTGTAGTTTACCTTTGCATTTCCGCTCATGATGCTGAACACATTTTCATGTGTGTATCTGCTGTACATATATCTTTTTTGGTAATGTGTCTTTTCAAATCTTTTGCCTTTTTTTTTGGATTATTTGGCTTCAGAATATTGAATCTTGCGGATTGCCCATATGTTCTAGATATAAGTCCCATTTCACATAGATGATTGGTAAATATATTCTCCCAGTCTCAGTCTTGTGATTTCAAAGTCTTGGTTCTTTGAAAAGCAAAAGTTTTAGTGTGATAAAATCCAATCATATTTTTTTCTTGTAATGAATCATATTGTTGGTGGTGTAGCTACGAAATGTTTGCCTAAGCCCAGGTCATAATGGTTTCCTACTTTAGGTACTTTAAAAATGTTATCCTACTGTATTCTAGATTGCATTGGTTCTGATGAGAAATCTTTTCCCTCCCTTTCCCTGGATGAAAGCAATTTGACTGTGGGGTGCCTTGGTGTAGTTTTCCTCATATATCCTGTCTTTGAAGTTCATTGACCTTATTGGAACTATATATTTAGTTTGCATCAACCCTAACAACTATAAATTCAAATTAGTTTCATTATTTATTCAAATTAGTTTTCTTGTCTGTGTTCCTTGGAGATACAATTACATGTATGTTGGATGGTTTGCAGGCATATTTTGTCTGTGTGTTTCATTTCAGACGATTTCCATTGCTATGTCTTTAGGTTCATGAACCTTTTTTTCTGCACTGTGTCTATGCCTTTAATTCCATTCAGTAATCATAGACCAGATTGCTTATTTTAGTCATTGCTTTTGTCATGCGAAGTTTGGTTTAGGTCTTACATACCACTTGCATGTCTGTATTTAACATGCTCATTCTGCCCTATAATTTCTTGGATATACTGATAATAGTTATAATGACTATTTGAATGTTCGGATGTATAAATTATATCATTTGTGTAATTTCTGGGTCAGTGTCAGTTGAGTTCCCCTTCCTTACGTGTCTTATTTTCCTGCTTCTTTGCATGCCCGATAATATTTTATGGGTTGCCAAACATGGTCAGTTTTAGCCTGTCAGATGCTGGATACTTTTAGATTCCTAAAAATATCCTTGCCTTTGTTTTGGGACATAGTTTAGTTACTTACAAATAGCTTGATCTTTTCAGGTCTTTCTTTAAAGATATTTTGGGCAAGGCACAGGCAGCACTTAGTTTAGGGACAATTTTTGTCCAGTAACTGACACAAAAATCAAGTATTTTCCAAATGGCATGTACATTGTGAGGTCATCCACACTGGCTGTCAGGCATTATTCCTGACCCTGTATGTCAGTGGGTTTTGTTCCTTCCCCTGGTCTCAGTGTCTTCATACACAAGAGTTTATCAATATTCAATTGAATACTCAAGGCAGACCATCTGTTGATCTCTGGGGTTCTCTCTGTGAACAACTTTCTCTTCTTTGGTACTCTGCTCTGTGAAATATAGCAGTCTTCCTGAATCAGTGACTAACCCTTCCACAATTCAGGGAATATGTTGGGCTATGCCAGCTTCCTCCTCTCTATACCACAGACTCAATACCGTGCCTAGTCAATAAGCTAGGGCACTATAGGAACCATTTCACTTATTTCCCAATATCAGGGATCACTGCCCTTCACTGCCTGAGTGTGATGTTTTGAGAACAGCTTCTTATATATTTTGTCTACGCTTTTAGCTGCTTCCATAAGGAGTATAAATCCAGTGTTTGTTATTACATTTGGCTGGAAGTAGAAGTGTTAACACCAGTTTACATTTTAGTATTCAGTCTTACTTCTCTGCCTTTGTTCTTTTATCTTTTTTTCTCCTTGATGACAGATTTAATGTGGACATATGGAGAATGGCCATTGATAGACATAGGGAGAAACTAGCGTTGAGCTGGCAGATTGGAAGTATAGTTAGAAAAGAGAAAAAAAGGAAAGAATGAGAATATGCAGTCAAATATTGAAGAAAGGAATTGATGGCGATTGTCAAAGCCATGTGAAATCCCAGCTCCCCCTTTAACACACATAATATTAGAATTGAAACTAATGTTTTCGACTTGGAAAGCTCAATCTGCCAGTGAGCTTTACTAATTTTTACTGGTCTTCATAACTCCATAACAAAGGCCGAGGTTTGGAATTTCTCACCTTTGTTTCTCAGAGAGAAAACACACCAATGTCACCCAGAAAGCAGTGTTTGGGTGAAAACTAGGCGTTTTAAATGATTTTTTTTTTACTGCTTTGTTCACATGATTCTTTAGCAGTGTTTGCCTTGGAAGACAACAAACTGTGGCACAGAAGAAAACACACTGGACATGGAGTAGGAGTGTAGGGTTGTTGTCTAACACGGTCATAAACAAGTTATGGGGAAGGCACTTGACTTTCCTAGGTCTCAGTTTCTTCACCTGGAAATTGGAATAAAGACTGCCATATGAAGGGCCATTGTGAGATTAAATGAGATGAGGCATGTGCCAGTTTTACAGAGCCTAACAGTTAATATTACATGCAAGGGTCTGGGTATTATTTCTTCTAGAGGGAGGGATTTGCATTTTTTTTTCAGTGGAAGGAAAGAGATGAAGATACAACTGGACTATCAAATAAGAGGTGGATTGAGGACTGGCTTACTGGTCTACCTCCTTATACTCTTTCACCATCCTGGCCCTGGGCTGCCTCCAAATTGAAGAATCAGTGTCAGAAGACCTGAGATTCCCCCGTAGGTATCTGACCCCAGACAGACTATTAGCCTGTCTTAGCTGTTCAAATGAGGCTAATGATGGCTATCATCTGTGGAGCACGTGTTCCGTGTTGTCAGGTGTTGGATTAAGCACCTTGCCAATAGTGTCATTTAATCTTTTTGACCCTTTGTTATTATTTCCATTTTATACATTAGGCAACTGAGTTTCAGATATGTTAAGTAATTGGTCCAAGATAACACACACACGAGTGGGGTGGCTGGGATGGGCACCAACTCTGCTCCTATGCCAACATGCATGCTCTCACCTATGTTACACTGCCTTCCCATGAGCGTGTTAAGGGTTTGGAAAGCTAAGGGCCACCCCTGATAAAGTAACGTGGAGTATTTTGGTGCCCTAGCTAAGGTCTTTTTCCCTTACCTTACCGAAAACATTTTCATATCAACTCAAACACTAGTCCCTGCGCAAGACAACTTTCCTTGAATTTCTCTTAACGCCATACACTGGTCAGAATATAAAAAGCAACGACCTCAGAACTTGAAAGTTAGCAATAGGAGGTGAATGAGGGAAGGGAAGCAAAACAAGAGTGACCCCGAGATGGTTATTATTTCGTGTCTACTTGAGTTGGCCATGGGGTGCCCAACACTAAACATTTTTTCTTGGGATATTTGTAGAGTGTTTCTGGGTGAGATTAGCGTTTGATTTGGTGGACTCAGTAAAGCACTATCGTCCCCAGTGAATGTGGGCAGCATTCAATCTCCTGAGGTCCCGAAGAGAACACAGGGTAGAAAAAGGAGGAATCCATGTCCCACCGCTTCTTTTCTCAGCCTTAGAAGGTGATCCCGCTTACAGGCAGAGCAGTGGGTAGGAGTAGTGTTGGTTCCCCGGAAGTGCCTTTGGTGCAACCACCCACAGTGATGTGATTTCCCTGCAGGACTGAAATGAGGGCCCATGTGCGGTTTTGGGTCACGGCTAGCGTTGGAAGGGCGGAGCCAACGTATGGGTGGGCTAGACTGAAACTGTCTCAGGATCTGCTCCTCCAACTCCATCACGGGCGTGGAGATGTCATGGAGAGAGTGTGACTTCCACTCAGGATTTTCCCCAATGGTAATTGGCTCCAATCCGTTATTTCTTTTAGACGTCCATCCTAGGTGCCTAAGCGCCAGAGCCCAGGCCAGCGTTAGGGTTAGGTCCTAGCTACCTGCATGTAGATGTCCTGGTTTCCCAATACCATTTGTTGAAGAGACAGTCTTGCCCCCATTGTTTTTTCTTGCCTCCTTTGTTATAGGTTAATTTGCCACATAAGCATGGGTTTATTTCTGGGCTTTCTATTCTGTCCCATCGACCTATGTGGCTGTTTTTGTGTCTCTACCCATACTAATTGGTTTACTTGAAGCTCTGTAGTACATCTTGAAATCTGGGCTTTTGATACCTCCAGCTATGTTTTTGTCTTTCAAGATTATTTTCACGATTCAGGGTCTTTTGCGGTGCCATACAGATTTTAGTATTAGTTGTTTCAGTTCTGTGAAAAGTGCCTTTGGTATCTTGATAGGGATTGCATTGAAACTGTAGATAGTTATAAGTAATATGGACATTGCAATGATATTAATCCTTCCAGTCCATGATCATGGGATATCTTTCCATTTGTTTGTGTCATCTTCAATTTCATCATTGACTTATGGTTTTCACACTACAGGTCTTTCACTTCTTTGGATAAGATGAGTCGTAGCTATTTTACTCTCCTTCTCTTTTTGGTGCAAATATGAACGGTGTTGTTTTCTTAATTTCTCTTTCTGTGACTTCATTATTATTATATAGAAACCCTACCAATTGCTGTGTATCAGTTCCGTATCTGCAACTTTCCTGAATTCGTTTATTACTTCTTCTGGTTTTGGGGGGAAAGTTTTAGGATTTTCTATGCATATTCTTATGTCATCTGCGATAGTGACAGTTTAGCTTGTTTACCAACCTAGATGACTTTAATTTCTTTTTTCTTATCTGATTCCTGTGGCTAGGACTTCTAGTGTTATATGAAACAAGAGTGGCAAAAGTAGACATATTTATCTTGTTCTTGATCTTAGAGGGAAAGCTCTCAGTTTTTCACCATTGAGATGTTAGGTGTGAACTTTTTAATATAAACATTATATAAAATAATATTTTCATGTGTTGAGGCATGTCTGCCCCCCCGACTTTGTTGAGAATTTTTACCATGGATACATGTTAAATTTTGTCGTATGCTTTTTCTGCATTTATTGGTATAAACATATGATGTTTACCCTCCGTTTTGTTGAGGTGGGATATTATGTTGATTGATTTGATGAGCCATCTTTGTTTCCCTGGAATAAAAGCCACGTAATCATTTTAGTGTGTTGTTGAGTGGAGTTTGATAATATTTTATTATGGATTTTAAAGTCTATTTGGTTTGATATAGGTGTTGCTACCTGGTTCTGAGGTGGTGTTGTTGTTTGATGTTATTTTTGTTGTCCTTGTTGTTGTTTGCTTTCATGTGCATGGGAAATGTATCTCCATCAGTTCACTTTCGGTCTGTATGTGTCTAGGTCTGAAGTGAGACTATGCTAGGCAGCATATGGGTGAGTGTTGTTTTTTATCCATCCTGTTACCCTATGTATTTTGACTGGAGCACTTCAGCCATTTATATTTAAAGTAATTGTTGACTGTTATGTACTAATTGTAATTTTGTTCTTTGTTTTCTGGTTGCTTTTGTAGTTCTCTGATTCCTTTTTCCGTACTCTCTTTCTTTTTCTTGATGAACTTGTGTTGTGCTTTCCTTGGCTTTCGTTTTCCTTATTTTTCATGTATTTTGTGTTTTGAGTTTGTTATCACAAGGCTTACATCTAACATCCCAAGGAAACAGCAGTCTATGTTAATTTGGTGGTCACTTAAATATACACACATTCAAGAAATTTAAGAAGACTAACCTTTGGGGCAACTGGGTGGCTCAGGCAGTTAAGTGTGTGATTTCGAGCTCAGGTCATGATCTCACAATACGTGAGTTTGAACCGCACGTTGGACTCTGTGCTGACAGCACAGAGCCTGGAAACTGCTTCAGATTCTCTGCCTCCCCCACTCTCTGTCCCTCCCTGTTAACACTCTGCCTCTCTCTCTCTCTCTCTCTCTCAAACATGAAATAAAACATATATTTTTTAGTAAAATACAATACAAACAGTAACTTTTTAAAGTCCCTCCTCCATATTTTATTTGTATGTTGTCAGATTTTACATCTTTTTATTCATAATTCTGTAATATCTAATTATGATTTTCCCCGGTTAACATTCCTTGCATTGCTGATTCGTGGTGATAAACTTCTTTATCTTCTGTTTGAGAAACTCTTTATCTCTTTTTTTTCAAATGTTAATGATAATCTTTCCAGACAAAGTTTTTTGGGTCGTAGGATTATCCTTTCAGGCCTTTGAAGATACCATGTCACTCTTTCCCAGCATGCCAACTTTCTGCTGAAAAATCAGCTGACAACTTTAGGTGTTTGTTGAGATCTGTTTTTCAAATCATAGGTAACTTTTGCTTCCCTCTTACAACTTTGAAATTCTTTCTTTATCTTTAAACTTTGACATTTTAATTATTATGTGTCGTAGTGTGAGGCTCCTTGGTTTCATCATGTTTGGAACTCTGTGCTTCTTGTCCTAGATGTCTCTTTTCTTCCCTAGTTTGGAAAGTCTTCTGTTATCTTTTCTTCAAATACTTTTTGTACCCCTTTTCCTTCTTGTGGAATCCCTAGTATGTGGATTTTTGCTCACTTGATATTTCCAAAGCATCCCTTAACTTATCCTTTAAAAAAAAAATATTTCTGCTGTTTGTTTTGGGTGCTTTCCCTAAATCTGCCTTCCATATCCACTAATATGTCCTTCCTCATGCCGTCTTCTAATGTTGATTCCCTCTAGTGTTCTTTTTTTTCCAGCTATTATCTTCTTGAACTCTGATTTTATGTGTGTTTGGAATCTGTTAATTAAGGGTCTCACTTAGTTCTTCTCTTTTCTCTGCAGCCCGGCGAGCATCTTGACCATCATTAATTTATATTCTTTATTTAATTGAGGCAAAATGCTTACCTCCGTTTCAGCTCTTTTCTGGGTTTTTTATTGTTCTTTCTTTTGGAGCATATTTCCCTGTCTCTCCACTTTGCTTCTCTTTCTGCATTTGTTTCTATAGACTGGCAGAGCAGCTACTTCTCCTACACTTGAAGGAATTGTCATCTACATGATTGTCCCCCTGGGTAGAATCTGTGTGCAAGTTGGTGACATTTGCTGGCTGGCTGAAGCCGTGGCTTGCATGGACTGGGGATCCTGGGGCTTTCTACATAGCAGGCGCCCTGTCAGGATAGTTAAAGCTGAAGTGAACGCAGACTGTGGTGTCCCAGGATTCTGTGTGTTGAGGGTACCCTGGCAGGACAGCTGAAGCTGAAATGAATGCAGGTTGAGGCATGCTGAGGTGCTGTGTACAGGTACCATTTACAGGGTGGCTAGAACATAAGCAGTCTGGGAGTCAGGATGTCCTTGATCTCTCTATGCAGTGGATTCCTGGGCAAGATAGGTGAAGCTAAAGTGCGTACAAGCTGAAGGCACCTGGGGCTATACATGCAGAGGATACCTTGCCAATATAGTTGAAGCTGAAGTGGATATAAACTAGTGTGTACCAGGACTTTCCACGGAGAGGGTGCCCTGAAGGGGCCGTGGGAGCTGAGGTGGGTTACAGTCCAGGAATGGCTCTTTTTATATGCTAGTTGCTCTTTAAACTGCATTGATTAAGGGGGGAAAAAGCATGTCGTGTGTGTGTGTGTGTGTGTGTGTGTGTGTGTGTGTGTGTGTGTGTGTGTCCAGTGCAATTGGGGCTTGTGTTATTGTGGGCCTGGAACTTACTGAGGCAGCAGGCCAGCTATAGCAACTGGACCCTGCTCTGGTCTATGCATTTCAGGTGGATGGAGAATGTGGGGCAGCTGGGTGGCTCAGTGGATCCAGTACCTGACATCAGTTCAGGTCGTGATTTCACAGTTCATGAATTTGAGAACCATTTTGGGCTGGATGCTGTCAGTGTAGAGCCTTCCCTGAATCTTCTGTCCCCCTCTTTCTGCCCCTGCTCTGCTTGTATTCTCTGCTTCTCAAAAATAAGTAAACAGGAAAAAATGTGGATGTAAAATGTAACCCTGCCCCTCTCCTGTCTCTATGACCCAGAGAGAACTCCTGCGGCTCCTCTGACGTTGATAGAGTTCTACTGCTCTCTTTTATATGACAGTTGTTCTTTTCAAACTGCCGTGTTTTTTTTTTTTTTTCTTTCTGTTTTCTGCCCAAGGACAGAGGAGTCTGTTTCTGGTCCTTCCGCAACTGCCCTTGGCAAGGTTAGGGGTGAGTGTTTCCTTTGTTACTGTCTCACTGTCTTGTGTTGTCTTTTGATTTTCTATGTTTTGTTAGGCACCATCTGTGCAGTCAGTCCTCAGCTCCTCAGGAGGAATTGTTATATCAATAGGTGCAATCCCCAGGGAGCTGGGCAAATTGGAAGTATACCTTCTGGATGGTTCAGCAGAAAATGTAGTCAGGGAGTTCAGGCACAAGAGCACCTCGCCCCAGGGGACCAAAAAAAGGTGAGGTTTGGCTACTCATTACTGACAAAATCTCAATTCAAAGGAACTAGAGGAGGTGAAACAAATGGGGAACTTATTCAGAGGCCGACACCAGAGATACAGCAGACTCCCATCAAAGACTCTCTGTAAAGTGCTGAGAATACCTCCAGGTTTATGTAAGGAAAATGTGGGATAAAAAGAGGTAGGTACACACAGGTGGTCACTAAGGTCAGGTTGGTCATTGTCTTGGGCTTGAGGGTGGAGTCTTATTGGCTCAGGGAGTCCTTATTGCTAGAGGGGTAGTTTCAGTTCCCATGAGGTGATACTTTGCTTTCAGGATCCTAAATTAAGAGATAAGCTGAGCGTGGGGAGGGGGCGCCTTGGTGGCTCAGCTGATTTAGCATCCGAATTCAGTTCAAGTCATGATCTCATGGCTGCTGGTTTCGTGCCCCACATTGGGCTCTGTGCTGACAGCTCGGAGCCTGGAGCCTGTTTCCGATTCTATGTCTCCCTCTCTCTCTGCCCGTCCCCCAGTTGTGCTCTGTCTCGCTCTGTCTCAATAATAAATAAACATAGAGAAAGAGAGAAGCTGGAAAGAAAAAGTGAATCAATCAGAAAGTTTATGGTCAATGTGGAGGTAGTTGAAACCCTCTTTCACCTTGGAGGAGTTGAGTTCAAGGCCTTCCTACACAGCCATCTTAAATAGAAACTAGAATAGGGTCCCTCTGAATCCTATTTTGATTGGAGAAAGTTTGCAGAAATCCAAGGAAGGAGACAATAAAAGCAGGGAATCAGCCAGTTCTGTGTTCAAATCAACATAAACACCAGTACCTCCCCTGATGACAAGCGTGGCATGTACAGAAAAAGGCATAGAAAAGGCCTTCGCATTGGAAAAAGTAAAAACAAAAAGTATCTCGATTCTTTCATTTATTGATTTTTCAATTCGTATTTTGGAAAGAGAGAATGAGCAGAGACGGGGAGAGAAATAGACAGAGAGAAAGACAGAGAGAGAAGCTTAAGCAGGCTCCATAATTAGCACAGAGCCCCAAACGGGGCTCAATCCCCTGACCATAGGACCATGACCTGAGCTGCTGAACCCAGCAGTCTGGTAGTCAACTCTGGAGTCATTCAGGTGCCCTGAAAACTGCCTCAACTCTTAAATCATGTGATTATCAACATGAAACAAATTCTAAGGAGTATACATCAGTTTTCTAGAACTCAAACATAATTAAATAAGCCCCAGAATACACGGTCAATATATAAAACTCAGTCTCATTTTTACACACAAGCAATGAACAATTAGAATATGAACTGTTTTTTTAAAGAACCATTTAAAACCACACCAAACATTGAAATACTTACATTTAAATCTAACAACTATGCACAGGATCTGTAAATGAAAAGCCACAGAAGGCTGATTGGGTAAATCAAGGAAGATATTAATAAATGGAGAGATATGCCATATCTATCCATGGAAGTCTCGCTAGTAAGATGTCAATTATCAACTTGATCTAGAGATTCAAAAAATTCCCAGTCGACATCCCAGGATTTTTTTGTGGATATCAGGAAGCTCATTCTAAAATATGTGTGAAAAGACAAAGGAACGAGAACAGCCAAACAGCTCTGAAAAATAACCAAGTTGGAGAACTCATGTTGCACCATTTTAAGACTTACTATAAACGTCCAGTAATCAAGGCAGTGTGATATTGAAGAAAGATGGACACACAGATCAAGAGATAGAACAGAGAATCCAGAAACTGACCCCATACACAAGCATCCTCACCCAAATTCTGATAATGACATATAGCCATCCTAACAGAAAAAGGGAGATAGTCTTTCCCAAGTGTTACTGGAACAATTAAGGGTTCGTATGCAATAGTAATCAATTAACTAAGTATTTAATTTAACTAAGTTAATTTAACTAAGTATTTAATTGTTTAATCAAACGGTTCATTGATTAATTAATTAATTAAAAGAAGCCTTGACCTAAATTCATCACTTATACAAACATTTACTCAAATGGATCATAGTTGTAAGTGTAATGTACAAAATTATAAAACATTCTTAAGAAAGAAGGAGTGATGTTGATTCATTGAATCATTCAATAAATACTTTTGGAGCATTTGGAATGAGTCTACGCCCTGAGGATCCACTAGGGAACCAAAGGAGCGAGGACCACTGCGCTCTTGGTGCAGGGAGAGAAGGGTGTAAGGACTGCCAGCAATAGACAAGGTGAAGCGAAATCTGGTCATCCTGTTCCTCCGCCTCACATTACCGGCTGCAGTTCTTTTTATTTCTTAATTCACATTTACTAAACTGTGTCTACACCATGAAAAGCTAATTCTACTTGTAGCAACTAATTGAAGCAAGAAAATGGAACATCCTAAATGATCAATAGCCGTGTTTAAATAAGTTATGCCCTGGGGCGCCTGGGTGGCACAGTTGTTTGGGCGTCCGACTTTGGCTCTGGTCATGATCTCACGGTCCGTGAGTTTGAGCACCGCGTTGGGCTCTGTGCTGACAGTTCAGAGCCTGGAGCCTGCTTCGGATTCTGTGTCTCCCTCTCTCTCTGACCCTCCCCCGTTCATGCTCTTTCTCTCTCTGTCTCAAAAATAAATAAACATTAAAAAAAATGTTTTTAATAAGTTATGGCATGCTATGTGGGCTTTACATTTCATAGCCCTGCAGAACATTTGAGACCTAGCGAAATGCTCGTATCACTAGAGGACCAAATATGGGATTTACAGCTACATAGCAAATTTTGGTTAATGCCTGTACATACCTCTTCCCTGAAGATTATCCACAGTGTTAGAGGTGCTTACCTCCACGGGCGCCTGAATGGCTCAGTCAGTTAAGCATCTGGCTCTTGATTCCAGCTCAGTTATGATTTCACAGTGTGTGCAATCAAGCTCCACATTGAGCTCTGCACTGATAGCGTGGAGCCTGCTTATGATTCTCTCTATCTCTCTCTCTCCTCCCATACCCCACTCTTGCTCATCTCTCTCTCGTTCTCTCTCTCTGCCAAAAATACATAAACATAAAAAAGGTGTTTAGATGTGCTTATCTCCAGGTGTTTGACTTATGACCATTTTTCTTTCTTTCTTGTTTGTTTTCTAAATTTTCTGCAATAAAGTTTAAGACCGCCGTAATCATAAAGTAACATTTCAAATAAATGATTTAGTCTAGTATCAGTTTAATAAATAAAATGTGTCAATTCATAAATTCATTAGGTCCATTCAACATGTCAAGGATAGTTTCAAACAGTCCAGTGTTATTCCTTCAGCAGACTCCCCTCCCACCTGATTTGACGTTGACTCAACCACTTCACCAAGAAAGATTTCTAAACTTTGACCATGTTTGAGTGTTTATAAAAGTTTCCGAAAGCATGCAAGACCTCCTCCTTGCCTTCAAGAAACTTTCAATATTTGAGGGTAGAAAAAACCCAAACACCATACAAAGCACAGTGAGACTTCAAGGTCAAGTTTCATGTAGCAGGAGAAGTCCACTGAGTCGAGATGATCAGTAAAGGCATCTCAGAGGCATAGCACAAAGAATCTTAAAGGGTGACCAAATTTCTAGTTGGCAGACAGAAAGGAGGATCCATGTGTGGATCCTGAGAAACTTAGCAGAAGACCATGGGGGAGGTGATGCGGGGAAAAAGTTATAGAGAGGGAGGGATGCAAACCATAAGAGACTCTTAAATACCGACAACAGACTGAAGGTTGATGTGGGGTTGGGGAGAGGAGAAAGTGGGTGACGGGCATTGAGGAGGGCACCTGTTGGGCACCTGTTCCAGGTGGCTTCCCTGGCAATTTCTAGCAGACATTTATTTTTAATTTTTTTTTCAACGTTTATTTATTTTTGGGACAGAGAGAGACAGAGCATGAACGGGGGAGGGGCAGAGAGAGAGGGAGACACAGAATCGGAAACAGGCTCCAGGCTCTGAGCCATCAGCCCAGAGCCTGACGCGGGGCTCGAACTCACGGACCGCGAGATCGTGACCTGGCTGAAGTCGGACGCTTAACCGACTGCGCCACCCAGGCGCCCCAACTAGCAGACATTTAAAGCAGAGATAATAGCTCACCTTCCCAAGCTGTTCCAAAAAATGGAAATGAAAGGAAAACTTCCAGACGCATTTTATGAAGCCAGCATTACGGTGATTCATAACCAGACAGAGACACAGAAAAACAGGAGAATTACAGGCAAATATCGCTGATGAATAGGGGTGCAGAAATTCTCAACAAGATACTAGCAAATCACATTCAATAGCATATAGGAAGTATTATTCAACACGATCAAGTGGGATTCATTCCTGGCCTGCAGGGCTAGTGCCATATTCACAAATCAATCATTGTGCTACATCACATTAATAAAAGAAAAGATAAGAACCATAGTACATGTCAATAGATGCAGAAAAAAAGTATTTGAGAAAATATCGTATCCTTACTTAATACAAACCCTCAAGAAAGTTGGGATTGAAGGAAACTACTTTAAACATCATAAAAGCCATTTATCAGAAGCCCACAGTAAATATCGTCCTCAAAGCGGAAAACTGAGAGCATTCCCCCTGAGATCAGGAACAAGACAGAGATGTCCACTCTCACCCCGTTTGTTGAACATAGTGTTGGAGGTCTTAGCATCAGTAATCAGACACTAAATAAAATTAAAGGTATCATCATTTGCAAAGATGAAGTCTAACTTCCACTTTTTGCAGATGGCATGACACTATACATGGAATTTCCGACAGACTCCATCAAAAGTCCGCTAGTACTGATACATGAATTTGGCCATGTTGCAGGGTACAAAATCAATGTACAGAAATTGGTTGCGTTTTATACACTAATAATGAAGCAACCGAAAGAGAAATAAAGAAACGGATACCATATACAATGCACCAAGAGTCTCAAAATACGTAGCAATAAACCTAACCAAAGAGGTAAAAGATCTGTATGCTGAAAACTATAGAAGTCTTGTGAAGGAAATTGAAGAAGATACAGAGAAAGTGAAAAACATTCCATGCTCGTGGATTGGAAGAATAAATATTGGCGAAATATCAATACGACCCAACGCAGTCCTCACATTATAGGCAGCCCCAATCACATTGCACCAGCATCCTTCTCCAAGCTGGAACAAGCAATCATAAAATGTGTATGGAAACACAAAAGACCCTGAATAGCCAAAGTAATGCTGAAGAAGAAAACCAAAGTGAGAGGCACCACAATGCCACACTTTAGCCTCTACCACAAAGCTATAACCATCAAGACAGCATAGTATTGGCACAGAAACAAATACATAGACTTAATGGCATAGTTTAGAGACCCCAGAATTGGACACACATACGTATGGCCAACTAATCTTTGACAAAGCAGGAAAGAATATCCAATGGAAAAAAAGTCTGTTTAACAAATGGTGCTAAGAGAAGTGGACATCAACATGCAGAAGAATGAAACTAGACAAGTTTCTTACACCACTCACAAAAATAAACTCACAATGGATGAAGGGCCAGAATGTGAGTCAGGAAACCATCAAACCCTGGAGGAGAAAGCAGGAAACATCCTCTTTGAACTCAGCATCAGCAAGTTCTTAGCTGACACATCTCTAAAGGCAAGGGAATTAAAAGCAAAATGAACTATTGTGACATCATCAAAATAAAAATCTTCTCCACAATGAAGGAAATAATCAACAAAACTAAAAGGCAACTGACTGAATGGGAAAAGATGTGTGCAAAAGTCATACTGGATAATTGGCTAGTATCCAAAACCTGTAAAATGAACTCACCAACTCCACACCCGGAAAACAAAAAATCCAGTGAAGAAATGGGCAGAAGACTTGAACAGACACTGTTCTAAAAAAGACATCCAGATTGTCAAGAGACACATGAAAAGATGCTCAACAGCACTCCTCGTCAGGGAAATCCAAAGCAAAACCGCACTGAGATACCACCTCATGCCAGTCAGAGTGGCTACAATGAGCAAATTAGAAGACTATAGATGCTGGTGAGGATGTGGAGAAACGGGAACCCTCTTGCACTCTTGGTGGGAATGCATGCTGGTGCAGCCGCTCTGGAAAACAGTGTGGAGGTTCCTCAAATCAGTAAAAATAGATCTACCCTAAGACCCAGCAATAACACTGCTAGGAATTTACCCAAGGGGTACAGGAGTGCGGAGACATAGGGGCGCATGTACCCCAAAGTTTATAGCACTACTTTCAACAACAGCCAAACTATGGAAAGAGCCCAGCTGTCTATCAACTGACAAGTGGATAAAGAAGTTGTGGTTTATGTATACCATGGAATACTACTTGGCAATGAGAAAGAACGAAATCTGGCCATTTGGAGCAACGTGGATGGAACTGAGGGGTATGATGCTACGTGAAATAAGTCAGGCGGAGAAAGACAGATACCATATGTTTTCATCCATGTGTGGATCCTGAGAAACTTAGCAGAGGACCATGGGGGAGGTGATGCAGGGAAAAAGTTATAGAGAGGGAGGGAGGCAAAGCATAAGAGACTCTTAAATACGGACAACAGACTGAGGGTTGACGTGGGTTTGGGGAGAGGGGAAAGTGGGTGACGGGCATCGAGGAGGGCACCTGTTGGGATGAACACTGGGTGTTGCGTGGAAACCAATTTGAAAATAAATTACATTTAATGTAAAAGGAAATCCAGGGGTTGCTCTTACTGAATATGAGGATAGCTTTCCATTTTCAGCACTTTCTGAACGTGAGGTAGTACTGGCTTAAGGTGCATAGAGGAAAGTTTGGTTTGTGTGTTTAAGAAAAGGAGTTGAGTAAAGACAGAGGCCTCTCACATGTATCACGTTGACCTTGGCAAGTGTCTCTTCTGATTGTTACCATGACTTATCCCTTTTCTTGATTCACATAGTTTGGTGTCATCCTTTCATGAGGAAGTGGATTTCAATTGATCATGGTAGGTGGTCCTTGTAATATTTTGTGAATTATTTGTGTATGTGGTGATGATGGATGGACCATGCCGGTGGCTTTCGAAAGCACTTACACGGACCGTGTAACACGTTTTCTACCCATGGAATCCCATACGGTCTTTTACTACCTTGTGTATGACTTACCTAAATATCATGAATTGGTAGGTACTGAATAGGTTTTAGTGGCACTGAGTGCCCTCATGGCCACTCACGCAGAATTCGTTGACTCTTTGCTCTTAAGCACACAATGACTCGGTCTTCCCTAAGCTGCGTGAAAGTGAACATGCATCCTAACTAGGCAAACTGTTTGCTGCTGCTGTGAAAAACAGCTTCCTAAGTGTGAGCTATAGCCACAGACATATGGACCCCTAAGCAAGGCACAGTATATCTGTATTCTTTGAAAGAGTAGAGTAGTTACTTCAATTTGGCTTTCAGTGCGTTGCATGACAAGGCATTTAATTAGCTAAAACCCTCTTACAGTCATGTTTGATTGCAAGTTGTGTGTACTCTCCACTGCGAAGTGTCATCTCATGATAGATGGAATTAATGGAAGTGAGGCATCAGTGCATTCACGTCGAGGACAACACTCTTGAACTCTTCAAGAACTATGGGCCTTTTCAGGTAAGATTACGTGCAGGTCTTTCTCAAGGGCACAATCTTAAACACAGCCCAACCTAAGGCAGCTTTCAGCATTCGGCAGTGATAGGATAGGCAACATTGTGACCTCACAAAGTGCCTGGTGTCCTAGCAACAGCGGTGTAACTCTCACAGCCTGCAGCCTGATTTGGCTTCATGGTAGGAAATTCATGAGGGCCTGGCGGCGGCGGCCAGACCTGGCAAGCGCGGGCGGCCCCTAGCGGCCTCACCTCCTGAGCCTCATGAAGAGGCGGCGGCGCAGGCCCCGGGAGGCCCTGGCCCAGGCTGCCCGGGGAGGAGCCTCTAGCGATGCAGCATGGGCCGCGCTGGAGGCGCCTGAGGAGAAGGTGGTGTATACGCAGTGGCAACCGTCGCCACTGTCGGTGGCCAACAGCAGCAAGGCGCTGATAGACGCTTTCAAGCTATTCGTGCCCCGCAGCACGGAGTTCATGAGCTCAGACGCGGAGCTCTGGAACTGCCTCTGTAGCCTCAAGCACCAGATCTCCCCCCGCATCCTGCGCAGCAAGGACGTCTATGGCTACTCCTCCCTCCTGGCCCAGGTCCCGGACCCCTGGCACCAGCCCCCCGAGGCCCGCCTCCAGACGCGCCGGCCAGCTGCCAGGAGGAGGCGCCACGGAGCCCGGACGGTCTGGGTCGGCCAGAGGAAGGTGCCGCCCCCGCCGCCGCTGTCCCTGGAGTACAGCAGCCCCCGCAAGCCCGCGGCCCCCGGGCCCTGCTCCGGGGGCCGCACCCTGGAGGAGAGTGGGAGGGCGGCCACCCCGACGCTGACCACCTCGCCCACCATCCGCGTAGTCGGCGACGTGTGGGTCGAGAGCAGCCTGGCAGAAGCGCGGCGCCAAGCGCACTAAGTTCTGGGAGTGAACCTGGAACCCGTGGTGAGACTCCGCCTCGTCCCAGTGCCTGGGCGTGAGATGCGGTCCACAGCCGCGCGACATCCCAGCCCCGGGATGGGTTGTGCCTGGAGGCATGAACCAGTGAGAGACGGGCCCAGCGTCGCCTAGTGCACTTTACCGGCGAAGAAGCACCAGACGGTCCTGGCCCGCGCCCCTGGGATGCGGCGCCGCCTTCTGGGACTCCGGGACAGCTGTGCCCTCTGCTGCCTCCCAGCACGGGTCTGCGGAGGGAGGCGACCCCTGGACCGCAAGGGAGGTCCCCTTTCTTCCTAACCCCAGATTGAGAGGTCTCCAGCACTGTAGGGGCAGATCCATGATCTCTCTTGTTCCCTCATTGCTCTGAAGTCGTCAGAAGAAGCCATTCCACCCCCACCGTCTCCAAAGGAAATTGCTTCCATGCTTGTGTAATAAAGCTAGAGTTTCTTTGCCATTCACCCACCTCCCGGCTCCTCCCGCCAATTTCTTTCTTTCTTTGTGTATATGTGTATGTATATATATCTTCTAGGATGATTTAAATTACATATTCTTTAACTGTTTAGAAGAGGCAGTAGAGAAAATAGGGTGTGACTTAGGGGTCTGCACTCAGATTAAAATAAGATTCCTGAAGTATAGTATACATTCAAAAGGACATATATTATTTTTTTCATGTTTGTTTATGTTTCAGAGAGAGAGACACCGTGTGAGCAGGGGAGGGCCAGATAGGGAGCCACAGGATCCTACAGGCTCCAGGCTCTGAGCTGTCAGCACAGAACCTGATGCGGGGCTCGAACTCACAAACCATGGGATCATGACTTGAGCCAAAGTTGGACACTTAAGTGACTAGCCACCCAGGCACGCAGAAAAGAACATATATTATTAAAAGTATTCTGAGCACAGCTTGATGCAATTCAGTTCAATATACTTGAGGAATCAGCACTCATTAAAAAAGGTACCAGGACCCCAAGGGACCACCTGTGCCTCTTTCATTCATGGTCTATCTCTCCTTTGGGACGGCAATTTTTCTGACGTCTTACAAAATATACAATTTTTGCTTGGTTTTGGAGTATATAGAAATGGAATTATGTGTCCTACACCTAGCTTCTTTCACTCAAACTTATGTTAGTGATATTCATGGTATTGTATGTATAGATACTTTGTGCTCATTGGTGTATAGAATTTCATTATATGAATAGTTTACAGTATTTCTGCAACTCTTGGTGGACATTTAGGTAGGTTCTGGCTTAGGGCACTTATGAGTAAAGCTTCAGTGAACATTATAGGACACGTCATTTGGTGAACATTTCTTACAATAGTATTTATTTATCCAGGAGAGAATTTGCTGGGTCACATATCATCTAACTTCTCAGCTTTGGTAAGGTTCCTCCAAACTGTTTCCAAAATGGTTATACCAATTTACACAAACTTCTTTCTATAGTAGTGCCTGCGTAGTGCCTGTGAGCTGTGATTAGTTGATAGCCTTGCCAATACTTGCTAATATGGTCTTTTTCATGTTATCTATTCTGGCAGGTGTACAGATTTTTTTTTTATTTGAGAAATATCAATCCAAGTATTGTATAGAAATAGTCAAAAAAAAAAAAAAAACAAAACAAAAACAAAACACAGCATCCAAATTGCAGATCAGGACTTGCAATAAAAATATCAAAGCCTTGTTTCCCCCATGAACACCTCTTCCCCAGAGGCAACACTTTCTTTTGTTTTCTTTTTTCTTTTTTTTTTAAATCAGGGTGTTTTTCAACAGACCATTTTTTAAGGACAATTTTACACTTATAGACAAATTGTACAAAAAATACAGGTTCCTCACCCCCAGTAGTTTCTATAGTACCTTGCACTAATGTGGATGCATTAATTATAAGTGGTGGATGAGCCATTCTTGACTGACACATTATCATTAGACACATTATCATTAACTAACAGTTAGGGTTAATTTGTGTTATATAGATACATAAGTTTTGAGAAATGTATAATGGTATGTATCTACTATTGCAGTATCATACAGAATAGTTCCACCACCCTAAAGTGCCCTGTGCTCCGCCTATTACCAATTCCTCTCTCCCCCAAACCCTAATAGCCACTGGTCTTTTTTCTGTCTCCGAAGGTGTTTTGTGTTGTTGTTGTTGTTGTTGTCGTTGTTGTTGTTGTCATCTTCGTCGTTGTCGTTGTTTTGTATTCTTTCGTTTTCTTTTGTTTTGTTTTTCCAAAACGTTGTCATAGTTGGAAACGTAAAGCAAATGGCTTTTTCGTATTGGATCCCTTCACTTAGTAATCCGCACTTAAGTTTCCTCCATGACTTTTAAGTAGCTCCCTTTCTACCTCTTTCCTTCCCTCCTCTTCTGTCTCTCTGCCTCCCTTTCATGGAGGGAGTTTATTTTCTAAAACAGCTTTTAAAAAGCTGGTTTACAGAAAAAGACTGGAAAGTGCAGAGTTCCCCTGTTCTCCCTCCTACCCCCCAAAACATAGTTTTCCCTATTGTAAACTTCTTGTGTCAGTGTAGTGCATTTGTTACAATGGATGAGCCCATATGAAAACTATTATTAACTAAAGTCCGAAGTTTAGCTTAGCATTCACTGTGGTGTGCAGTTTGCTGAGTTTTGACAAATGCACAATGCCATGATTCAAAACATTTCACTGTCTTAGAAGATGTTTCACTGCCGTAAATATTCCCTGTGCTTCATCGATTATTCATCTCTCCCTTCCCCCCTGAGTCCCTGGCAACCACAGGTCTCTTTACTGTCTCCATTATTTGAGGCAAAACTTTTAACTGTTCCAGGTTTATATTCTTTTGTTAGGAATCTTCATGAAGATAAGTAGTATAGTATACTGCTGCTTATTGATTTGTCAGTTTTAAGCACCGTCTACTGACTTCCTATGTGACGTTGACGAATAGGTCGCTTAAGCCACCTGTCTTCTCTCTCCTCACCTTCCGATATATTCCCGAACTTCTATCTGTATACTGTTCCAGTCAGGTCCAGCCAGCCGGGGAGTCACTATAGGTATTTTAAACAGTTACACACATGATGGGAAATCCCAGAAGCCAAACAAAGGATGGCGAAGCAATCAGGAATTAGTATCATCAGAAAGCTGTTTCCACCCGCAGAGCTAGAGAAATTCAGAACCATACCTAGCAGGAACTGAGAACATGGGAGAAGAGGCTCTTGGAAAGAAGCTAGAATTTGGAGGAGATAAAATCACTGGTAGGAAGTGGAGTGGGAGAGAGAAAAACCTCTGGGCTTATACCTTCCTCCCTTACTCCCATTAAGCACCCATTGGTCAAACCCTCTGGAAGCCAGTTGGCAAGGAACAAGGAAACACATTCTGTAGGAGAAGTACAGGAATTGGATGTGAGGGCAAAAAGACATAACGGGTGAAGTTACATATAGGTACTAGTTAGAGTTCTCCAGAGACTCAGTATCAATGGGAATTGGTTCAAAGGATTACGGAGGCTGAGAAGGGCAGACCCAGGAGATCCAGTAGTTTAGTTCCAGGCAGACTCCCAAAGCCTAAGAATCAGGAGAGCTGATGATGTATGTTCCATTCCATGTCTGAGCCTGAAGTCAGGAGACCAATATCGCAGCTTGAAGACAGTCAGATAGACACAGTGAATTCTCTCTTACTCTGCCTTTTGTTGTATTCAGGTCTTCAATCGATTAGTTGAGGACACCCAGTGGTTGGCAAGGCAATATGTCTTGCTTAGTCTACTGATATACAGATGTTAATTGTACTAAGAAATGTCCTCACAGACTCACTAAAATAATGTTTAGCCATATATCTGGGTACCCAGTGGCTTAGCCCATTTAAAACATGAAATTAACCATCACACGATATAATTTTATGTTTATATACATGTATGTATGTATGAATGTATGTTATTTGAGAGAGAGAGAGAGAGAGAGTATGTTCAAGCAGGAGAAGGACAGAGAGAGAATTCTGAGGTGTCAGTGCAGAACCTAATGCTCATCTTAGTCTTATGAACTGTGAGATCATCATCTGAGCCAAAATCAAGTGTTGGATTGTGAACTCACCGAGCCACTCAGGTACCCCACAAGATGTAATTTTAAAATAGAGACGTAT
Source organism: Puma concolor (assembly GCF_028749965.1). NCBI lineage: Eukaryota > Metazoa > Chordata > Mammalia > Carnivora > Felidae > Puma > Puma concolor. Next base: position 72,147 of record NW_028240202.1, read on the forward strand.
TTGCTTTACCTGTACTATCATTTTTCATTCCTTACATTGTAAGATAAAGGTCTTCCTTAACCTTGCTGCACTTTTTCTCTGTCTCTCATCAGCTTTGGGCTTCTGTTTTGTCATTGTGGTTAACACTGCTGTTATGCTCTGCAATCAAGTCTCTTTAGAGGGTTCAAGGTTGATTCTATAACTTGAAAACTAATAAATGGTTTAAATTATTGGGATTATTAAATAATATGCAAACATTAGAATTACTACTCTTTTCCTGGAGTCCTTGGACCTGCTGAATGAGGACATCTCTAGCATCAAGGTGAAATGGATCCTTTCTCTTTGTATTCCATCAGTGCTTTAAACCATGCCATGTTTCACTTGGTTCATTCAGACTAAGACCGTCTTATGGATATTTTCTGGTTCTCCTTAATTTTCTAATTGCACTTCTTTGTTTTATTGCACTCTTTCAGTACTCTCAAATCATGCCACTTATGACATCTTCCTGCTAACCTCTTAGCGGTTTCTCACTGGACTTTTCTTTATTCCTGCCTCATGTAGGTGGTGACTCAGTGGGTCTGCTTCATAGCTTCCTTCCTGTGATTTTCCTCTGCCCCGCTCCCAGTTTGTTTCCATGGTTTCATGGTAATATGGCAATCTGGGAAGTTAGGGAGCATTTAAAAGCCTGGACTCTTGAGCCTGACGGCCTGGGGTTAGACTTTACTTGTTCCACTTACCAACTGTGTAAGTTGGATGTTGGATGAGTTATGTGGTTTCTTTGTAACCCTCTTTCCTCCTCTCGAAGATAATAATGGTAATTGTACATATTTTATAAGTTTGTTGTGTGGTTCATATGTAATAATATATGAAAATAACCCATAATAGTGTCTGGCACAAAAATAAACACTATGTTAGTGTTGCCTATTATTAAGAATAATTTCTCTTTATTTTTTCTCTCCTTGTTTTGTTGGAGTACACCTTCATATAACTTCCTAATGAAGAATGAGTTGAATCAAATGTTCTGAGTCTTTGCACGTCTGAAGATATCTTGAGTCCACTCTCAAATTTAATTCATAATTTTGATAGGTGTAGAATTGTAGCTACTTTTTAAATTGATTTATTTTTATTTTTTTAAAGATACCTCCAACTTAGTTAGCATGTATTGCAACAATCATTTCAGGAGTAGATTCCTCAGTGCCCCTTACCCATTTAGCCCATCCCCCCTCCCACAATCCCTCCAGTGAACCTCAGTTTGTTCTCCATATGTATGAGTCTCTTCTGTTTTGCCCCCTCCCTGATTTTATGTAATTTTTGTTTCTCTTCGCTTATGTCCATCTCTTCCACTCATAGAATCCTAGCGTCTAATGGCCAGTTGCCCCTTCCATCGACTTTCCCCTAATCACAACACCATTGGAACTACAATATCTGCTCTTTAGAGTGTTTTTAACTCACTATCACTTCCACCTTCTTCTAGTTTTCAAAATCATTCAGTACGTCTGGCCTATGCTTAAGGAAAAGGGAATGGAGGTCCCCCTTTTGAAGGGCTTAAAAGAGAATTTATGAACATATTTTAGACTGCCACAGCCTGTCTGCGGGCCTCGTATTATTCACTCTCATCCTGCATGAAAAATATCCTCACCCTACCCCAAATATCCTCCCTTTTAAAGACCCAACCCTTGTAACATCAGCTCAAAGACCAGGATATTTTTATCTAAATTAGGTCCAGGTGTGAATGAGTCTCCTTGGGCGCACTGGTCCTCGACTACACTTTCAATCTGAAGACCTATGAATGAAGACCTATGAATTCAGCATACGACCAACATGGGCATGGTGATAACCAGAATACACACAACAACACACACCCACCCACCCACACACACACACACACACACACACACACACACACACACACACACACACACACATACACACACACACAGAAAAAAACAAACAAACCAACAAAACACAAACGTTGCTGTTAAAAAGTAAGGAAGGAAGTTATCATGAATGAGTCACTGGTCCATAGCAATTCTGAAGTTCAGCAGAATAGACTACAGGTAGGCAGTCCTTTCATTGGGTCTTAAGGCCGGGGAATGATTTTCCATGGCCCTAGCTCCTCCAGGGTTCTGGCTTTCAACCTCCAAGTCATTCTTCCCTTCTCATGAAAGGTAGCCTGTGTCTACAGCCTTATGGTTGTCTCGACCTACTTCTCATTGTAGGAGTTAGTGGGTCCAAAGCCTTCTTTCATTTTACTCTCTGGGATTAAGGAAACCCTTCTCTTCCATGGACTTTTCCAAACATTTATAAGGAAAAACACTCCTAAACTTCAAGTGATATGGTAACAGAGAGAACCCAGTGTCCCACAGTTTACTCTGCGAGGGTATGCTTATGAGATAGAACACTGGTATTCTCCAATTCCTAATTCTTCATTTAGGAAACTTTTCTGGCATCTTTTCCCCAACGTCATCTGCTGAGTGATGTTGGTAATAATTTCACCTTCAATAAGAGTGACATTATTGATGTTATCTGTGCTAACAAAAATTGAAATTGTATTTGAATGGCATTGAGTAAGTGCAAGTAGTATCGACTGGGGACGTGTTCAGCTGTCACAGAAAGGCTGCCACCAGTGGCATAATCAAAGAGAGTTTTACTCACAAAGAGGCTGTAGGCTGTGCTCCATTAAGGCAGGAATGTCATCGGCAGCAGGCTGCATGGAATGGCAGAGCTGCCAATTTCTTTATGACCTCCTGCAAAATTTTGGAAAAAAGTGTAGCAGCAATTAATATAATACTACCAATGTTTTTACCACTTACCGTCTTCAATGCAGCACATGTGTGAGTATTTCAAGCTCACAGCACATCTGTGAGGTACAATTGTTGATGTCTTTTGGAGGTCATTCGTTCACTTCTTAAGTCAAAAATTAGCTGTCATATGTCTAGGGCATGTGGCTTCACCAAATCCCCTCCTAGGTTTCCTTGGCTTATCAATGCATCAAGCAAACTCATAGGAATTCTAGAATTTAATCCTTGTGGGCCATGGAGAAACCAGTTCTGTCTTATCACATCACATTACATACTCAGGCCATTCAGTATACTCTCAGATGAACCCTTGGAAGGTGCTCCTGTATTAGCGTTGTATTTCTGTTGGCAAGAACCTTGCCTCCTAGGAGGCATGGTAACTTTCATATCTATTAGTAATTCCCAACGAAGTACAAACCAAGAGTTTTCCTTGTCTTCTTGTTGACACGTTATAATGTATACTAAGTTACCACGTTTTCTTGTTTTAATTCTTAGCATCATATACCAACTGCAATATCATCACGGAACAATGGTGGCCCCGCATGTAGCATCATCAGCTGTGGACACTTCAGATATGGCCACGGTAACAGTTAGGGTGGACTCCATCCAGTTCTTGGCCATTGGGCTTGTCTGATTCTCTCCATTTATCTACCTCCCACCCTACACCCCCAGCCCCAGCAGCAGTGAGAATCTGGTTAGTCAGGGAATCTCCAGCAGATACATATGCAGATGCAGATGCAGATGCAGATCATTTCTCTGGATAATCTTTATGGTTGACTGTGGCCTGGGTAGCAGGACGGGTTCAGACAGAAACACCTGATTTGGGTGCCATCAAGCCGTCTCTGTGCCCCCCTGAGAAATGGGACAGTATGCATTTCAAACACTTCAAGTCTCCACTTCTCCCTGCACAATTCTGTGTTTTGTTGCTTCCATCCACCTACCAAAGCAACCCAAACTTTATGCTAAAGAGAGTGGGGCTCGTGTGTCCTTTGCAGATTGGAATGCTGTTACTAGTTTGGGTTATCTTAATAAAAACTGGCACATTACCTAAAAATGTAGAATTCGGTGTGAATTCAGAATCTGTACCTGTAGTAAACCCTCCATGATTCCGTTGATTAGGGAGAGGTATCAGACCATACTGTAAGGAACCCTGCCTTCGAATGCTACAGCTCTATGACCTTGCAAAGCACTATTTTTAACCTGGTTATCCAAAGTCGGTAAGTCTTTGTGAGTATACATTCAGAGCCTATTTAAGATCTGGATTGTAGTCTCCAATTTTTTCATGACGTAACTAACCCATTGATTCCAAGAGTTCTCTTTATTTTTCAATCATTCTCTTGGGCATTTGACCAAATCTGTCAAATAAAAAATGTCCTCAATTTGAATATATGAACATTTAAGAGCAGTCACGTGTTCAGTGCCCAAATATTTTATTATTTCCGTTAAGAGTTTATTCTGTCTGTGGACGGTGAAGAAACAAATGCCTGTTTTTGTTTTGTTTTGTTTTGTTTTGTTTTGTTTTGTTTGTTTTGTTTTTTTTTCATTTTCCGCACATAAGTAAGTATATGTGCAAGGCAAAATGCTAGGTACCTGTCAAGGGTAATAGGACGTTCAGGAGTGTAAATGAGATTTCTGTCATCAAAAAAAGAAAAAAAATTGTTTCATGAACTAAGATAAGCTAAGCTTTAAAAATGAAAAGAAAATAACCATGAACTCGGATAAAATTTAGGCAATGAGGTACTTTTCCCTAGGGCAGCAAGGAGTTATGAGAAATACCATAATCTGTAGAGTTGGTACTAAAAAGCTCTACTGACACGATGATAAAGCTCACCTTTAAAGCTTGCTTAGTGTACTGATTTTATTCCTTTCTTCTTGAAATCTAAAGAAGCTTTTTCTCTTTGGCTGTTAACATGAAATGAAAAGACACTTTCCCCCTATCTTTTCTTCTGCCGTATTTACGCTGAGCTTCTTACAAAAGTCTTTTATGTATTCATTGCTTTTTATCTTCATCCTTTGTCCAAAACAAGCCTTGAGATTGGGAATGATGTGGACTATTTATAACCCAAGCTCACAGGACTTAAGTTCTCATAAAACCCATCATTTGAGGGGGCATTGAACTCGTATCATAGAGTTCCTTGTGCAGCCCATGGGCAGGATTCCACTGAAAGAATCGATAGCATCGTGGAGACCCTGTCTCTGGAAGGAACTAACACAAATAAGGATTTGACCTTATAGGCTGATTTTCCTAGGAATCTAGGAATCAAGAGGGCCAGAAGTGGGATGGTGGGAGAAGGACACTGTAGAGGGGCTGAATACCCAGGCTCACTTGAAGCCAACTGAGCAGAGGAAGGTTCTGTCCTGCTCTGATGGAGCAGGATAGGGCTGTGGAACCAGGCAGCTTCGTCATCCGGACCGGTGATGCTGCCTAGACTGGAGTAATTCCGGGACAATTCTTGTTCTTAGACGTATTCTCCCTTCCTCTCTCTTCCCTCCTTTAGGTTGATAACTCTGCTTGTTGGTTTCTTTAAGCAGACATTTATAATCCATTCCTTTGATACATTTCCTATCTATACTTATATAATTTTCTTTCTCTCTCTCTGGGATAATCAAGCCATCTAGTTTCTCTGTCTGGCTAAACTTATCTTCCTTTTCTTTCCCCACCTCCTTCCTTATTTTCCTTTCTCTCTGTCTGCATTAAGCCATTTCGCCTCCCAGCCTGGTCCATATGTTTTTCCTTTTCCCCACCCCTGTCATTTCTCTCTTTATATGTTTTCTTCCAACAGCAATGCCTCTACCTTGTTCTTTACTTGTAGCTGGTGTGTCTGGTCTGTTTGTTTGTTTTGTTTTGTTTTTGATTTCAGACTGTTTTCTGTGTGTGTGTGAGCGTGTGTGTGTGTCCATTTATTTCTTTTATTTGCACGTTGCCTTACATGTCTCTGTTTCCTGTTTGTTGGTTTGTTTCTTTTCCTTTCCAAGGCTACTTCAAGGAACAAATAAAAGCACACCTTGTGGAGGGTCTAAAACATCATTACGAGTAGAGAACTCAAAGAGCCAATGTCACAACAACAGAGAGCAAGGAACACTTTCCAAGAAACACTACCTGCAGGGCTAGAATCTGCAGAGGGCGTGAGCCCCTGTTCCTATAGCAATTCTTGTAGGTGCAGAGCAAATAACAAGCTTGTAAACCTCCTAAGAGAGAGAAATCTAGCCAAAATAATGACACAGAAGAATTCCCCTCAAAAGAAATTCCGGGAAGAAGTGGACAGGTAACGACTTGATCAAAACAGATATAAGCTACATATCACAATTTAGCATAACAGTCCAAAGATTAATCGTTGGGATTGGCAAAGGCGTAGAAGACAGCATGGAATCAATTATTGTGGAGATCAAGGAAATAAAAAGTAGTCGTGATGAATTCCAATGCTATAAATGAGGTGCAAATTAAAATGGAGGCAGCCACAGCGCGGATTGCAGAGACAGAGGGGAGACTAAATGAATCAGAAGGTAAAAATATGGGGAAAAGGAGGTGAGAAAAAGATAGAGAAAAATTGAGGATCGAGAGGGGAGAATTAGAGAACTAAGTGATGAAATCAAATGGAACAATATCCATAACAGGATTTCCAGAAGAGACAGAAAAGGGGTGTGAAGATGACCTTGAACAACTCATAGCTGAAAACTTCCACAAGTTGGGGAAGGACCCCGGCATTGAAACCCAACGGGCACACAGAACTCCCTTCAGATGTAACCTGAGTTGATCTTCTGCACAACATAGACTGCTGAAACTGGCAAAATACAAGCATGAAGAGAGAAGTCTGAAAGCAGCTAGGGATGAATGGACCTTCACATACAAAGGTAGAGAAGTATTGGGATAGGAGCTGACCCATCTACTGAAATCAGACAAGCCATAGAGGAATAGGGGAATCTTCAATGTGATGAATAGAAAAAAATATGCAACCAAGAACCCTTTATCCAGCCAGCCTGCCATTCAGAATCGAAGGAGAGGTAAAGGTCTTCCCAAACAAACCAAAACTGAAGGAATTCACCACCGCTAAACCATCCCTACAAGAGATCCTAAGAGGGATTCCTTGAGGGAAATGTCGCAAGTATCACAAAGTACCACAGACACCAGTACAAGCATGAAAACTACAGACATCACAATGCCTCGGAACCATCGCTTTCCATAATAACACTGCATGGAAGTGGAATAAATGCTCCAACCAAAACACACAGGGTATCAGAATGGATAATAGAAAACAAGACCCATCTGTTTGCTGTTGTACACGAGACTCATTTCAGACCTGAGGACACCTTACTCTTGAAAGTGGGGGGATGGAGAACTACTTTCATGCTACTGGGAGTCAAAAGGAAGCTGTAGTAGCCATACTTCTATCAGACAAACTTGACCTGAAATTAAAGTTGGCAGCAAGAGATGTTTAAGGACATTATTAAATAATTACAGTGTCTGTCCATCAGGAAGAACTAACAATTATAATGACTATGCACTGAATTCCGAAGCACACAAATATTTAAAACATTTAATCACAAACATGAACAATCTTATTAATAAGAATGTGGTAATTGCAGAGGGCTTTAATACTCAACTTGCAACAATGGACAGAAAATCTAGACAGAATCAGGAAAGAAACAATGGTCCTGAATGATACATTGGACCAGAAGGACGTGACAGATATTTTAGGACTCTACATCCCAGAGCAGTAGAGCACACTCTCTTCTGCAGTGCACGTGGAACATTCTCCAAGAGAGACCACATACTGGGTCGCAAAAAGCCTTCAATAAATATAACAGCATTGAGATGACACCATGCACACTTTGAGATCACAATGTTTGGAGCTTGACATAAAGTACAAGAAAAAGTCTGTTCAACCTCTAAAAGCATGCAGGTTAAAAAACATCCTACTAAAGAACGAATGAGTCAACCAGAGAATTAGAGAAGAAATTAGAAGACATAAGGAAACAAATAAAAATGAAAACACAAGAATCAACGCGTTTTGAAAAAATTTAATTAAAAAGATGGTAAAAGGGTTACTGAAGCTGAGTTTTGCATACTTGAGACAGCATGTTATGCACTAAGGAGTCTTAGTGCTTGGGGTAAAGGCCATTTCCATAACTTTCTTAGTTCTGTGACCTTGTGCAGTTATAACATCTCCTTCAGCCTCAATTCGTCCCTCTGTACACATGGTCAATTGAGATGCTTTATGAGGTAATGTGCCTGCCACAGGGAAGTGATTGGTAGCTGTAAGTTCATTGCTCTGCCCCTCGTATTCCCAGGACTCCTGCCAGGGAGCCTGCAGGCCTGCGTGCTGGCCTGTACCTGCAGCATTTTCAGGCAAATTGTTCACTTTGTGATTAAGGCTTCCCGTTTCACTGAGCCCTTGATTCACCCCATGTGTTCTGGCATCTGATGCCCTGCGTGGGTTCCCTCCTCCTTTTTCAGACCCTTACTTGGTGTTGTGGGATAAAGTGATCAGACCACCTGAGCATCAGTTATTAGCAATAAGCGTGACTCCTCTGAGTACCTATGGTATTCTGATTATTCCCACATAAAGCCAGTGTTCTGCAGCTCTGATTATCTGCTAAATTATACCAAGGCATAGTTTAGAGGATTCTTTTGTTGTTGTTGATTTTGTTATTGCTGCTGTTGTTGCTGCTCTTGTTGTTGCTGCTGCTGCTTCTGCTGTTGTTTTTGTTGTTTAGAAATCATTTGCTTCAGGTTCATCTAGTCTATCCAGTAACACCTGCAATCACAGTGAGGTAAACTTTGGTTTTACCTTTTTTCACTTTTTAACGCCAGTGGATTTTGTTTTTGTTTTTGTTTTTCAGCCTCCCTTTGGGAAGTTCTATTTCTTCCATCTTTTCGCTCATGTGTCCAAAATAGACAACTGATTGTTTACTAGTTGCTGTCTCTGGGAGGTTGTTGCTGTTTGCCAGGTGTTAGTATTGACATGCCAGGGCTGGGGTGTTCATTCTTTCCCAGATATTTGTTCCAGGTCTTCATGACAAAGGCAACAGAATGAAGAAGGTACTGAGTGGAAGCAGTTAGAAATTCACTTCAACTAGGACTGCCTGAGGAAGTGGGCACTGCATTTAGAGCAGGAGACACAGAAATGAACCACAAGTGGGCAAAATGAGTTGGGTATAAGAAAGGAAAATAATGCCAGCACGATAGTCCAGTTTTCTTTGCTTTTATGTGAACTATGGGATAAATGTGTAACATACTAGAGACCCTTATGATTTGGGCTGCTTATTTTTATCTTAATGTTTGTTGGTTGGGTGGGTGGTTGATCGACAGTGTGTTTGAGGCAGGGGAGGGGATGAGAGAGGGGGAAGAGAAAATTCCAAGCAGGCTCTGCAGAGTATGACCTGGGGCTTGAAACCACAAATGGCGAAATCATGACCTGAACTGAAACGAAGAGTAGGTCACTCAACTAACTGAGCCACTCAGGCTCCCCTTGGCTGCTTATTGTATTTGCACATTGGGTCTTCGTGTTGGAAATACCATAGGGAGTGGTGTACATGCATGATCTAAGGAAGGTGCAGCTAGGTAGATCTGGCTTATTTGTTTTCCTTATGACACTTTATTCATGGTAATATTTCGTAAGTTTATTAGAAAGACAGATTGAAGATTGTAATTGGGAGGAAATCAGGTAAGGAGTCATCGCAGTTGACCAGGAGAGGTGAACATGACAGCAATTAGTGTGGAAGCAGGAAATGGAGAGAGGAGGACAGATGTGGTAGTTTTTTGAAAATGCTTTTTGTTGTGTAATTAACATTATACAAAGTAACTATTTTGGTGCATAGAGCTTTGAGTTTTAAAGATTGTATATACTCATGTAAATGTCACCCCAATGAGAATACAGAAGAGTTCTGTTCCTGGGTCACATAGGTGGCTTTGTCACTTAAGCATCCCACTCTTTATTTCGGCTAAGGTAATGAGTTCACTATTCTTGAGTTTGAGCCCCTGCTCACGAACTTCCCGGGGCCTACTTGGGATTACCCTTCTCTACCACATTTTCTGTGCCTCCCCCACTCTCACTCTCTGTCTCCCCCCCCAAAAAAAAATTAGACAAGAAGAGAACAATTCCATCAGCTCCCAGAATTCCCTCATGTTGAGTCACGGTCACCCCACCCCTGAGGCCTGGCAACCATCTATCTCCAACTTTAATATCATATAAATGGATCGTTATTGTAGGTAACTTTATGAGACTGGTTTCTTTCATTCAACATCATTCCTTTACAATACATGTGTTTCTTAGTGTTTCCCTATACGGATATACCAGGGTTTCTTTAACCATTCATTTCCTGAAGGACATTTGTGTTTGTAAATTTTTGTCAGTTATGACCAGATTTGCTGTAAACATTTGCGTGTATGTTTTTTTTTCTTTTTATAAGTATAAGTTTCCACTTCTCTAGAGGAAAGATATAGGAGTCAGATTTATGGGTCACATGCAAGTATTAGGTATTGTCTTTAAAAATGAATATATATATTTCATGGGCTCCCGGTGGGCTCAGTAGATTGAGTAGCTGACTTCAGCTCAAGTCATGATCTCACAGTTTGTGAGTTCAAGCCCTATGTTTGGCTCTGTGCTGACAACTCGGAACCTGGAGCCTGCTTTGGATTCTGTATCTCCCTCTCTCTGCCCCTCTCTGCTCACACTCTGTCTCTCTTTATCCCTGAAAAATAAGTATAGATGGAAAAAAAAAAACATTTTCAATATGTGGATAGTAGTATCTCAGTGCAGTTTTAATGTGTTTCCCTGAAGCCTAGTGTTGTGGAGCATCGTTTTGTGCACTTCAATATATGATATTCTAGACACAAGACCTTTGCTGGATATATGATTTGGGAATATTTTGTCCAAGTCCATAGATTGTCTTTTTTTCTTTTAACAGAGTCTTTTCCCAAGCAAAGTTTTAGTACTAACGAAGTGCAATTTAGAGATTTTTTTTTCTTTTGTATGAGTCCAACTTATACACCTTATAACTTCAGACGTCATTTGTACTCCTTGTTCATATATTTGCTATTCTACACCAGCATCAGAATGTTTTCAGTTTGTTGCTATTGGTTGCACAAATTGTATACTGCACAGTTCTAGGAGGCATGATTTATATGAACTGTAGTGCGAATGGGAACCCTCAAATCTGTAAAATGTACAACTTGTACAAACATGTATTATCTCTTAGAGGGCCGACTGAGCCACCCAGGCGCCCCATGAAATGGTGAAACTTTTACGATGCTAGTTGTAGGCTTTTTTTGTGGGGGTTCGTTTTTGTTTGTTTTATAAAAGTCCTGTATCAACTTGATGAAGTCTCCCTGGACTCCTAGTATGAGGAGAGGATGTTGTATTTATTATGAATGGAGGTAACAAATGCCTTCTCTGCATCTCATTTTAAGAGCATCTGATCGTTTCCCTGTCTTTCTTCTTTATCCTATTGTTGTGATGGGTTAAACTGATTGATTTTTGAATATGGAACCAGTCTCCCATACTTGTACTAAATCCCTCTTGGTTATGGATGTATAATTCTTTTTACACATTGTTGGATTTGTTTTGCTAACATGTATTGGGTATTTTGTGTCTATGAAAATGCAAGACACTGGTCTCCAATTTTCCCTTCTTATAATGCCTTTACCTTGTTTTGTCAATGCTGGCCTCCTAGAATGAGGAAGTTTCCCCTCTGTTTATATTTTCGGGAAGAGATTACAGGACATTAGCATCATTTTTTCCTGTGAATGTTTGCTAGAATTCTTCAGTGAAACCACCTGGGCCTGACGCTTTCTTTTGGGAAGGTTATTCGTCCTTGACTCTATTTACTTAATAAATATAGGCCTATCCAGATAATCTATGTTTCCTTATGTGGGTTTTGGTAGTGTGTGCCTTTTATTTGTTTTCTATATTTTTCTAAAATGTTTTCATTTATTTCTGAGAGAGAGCTGTAGAGTGGGAGGTGGGAAGGGGCAGAGAGAGAGGGAGACGCAGAATCTGAAGCAGGTCCCAGGCTCTGAGATGTTAGCACAGAGCCTGACACGGGGCTCAAACCCACGGACCAGGAGATTATGACCTGAGCTGAAGTCAGACATTTACTGACTGAGCCACACGGGTGTCCCATCGTGTGAGTCTTTTAAATAATCGATCTGTTTCATATAAGTTATGAAATTTGGGGGCATCGAGTCATTTATAATATTTTCATTATCCTCTTAATGTTCATGGACTCGATAGAGGTTACGTCTCTTTCACTTTTGATATGAGCCATTTGTGCCTACCTTTTTTCTTGGATAGCCTAGTTAGGGGTTCATTACCTTTATTGATATTTTCAAAGAACCATCTTTTGATTTCTCTATTGATTATCTCCAGTATTGGACTATCTTTTATTTTATTGATATCTGTTCTGATTATTATTTTTTTAATTATTATATTTCTTTTCTTCTACTTCAGCCTTCAACTGTACCTCCTCCGCTATTTTCCTAAGGTGGAAGTTTAGGCTACTAATTTAAGGTCTTTCTCCTTTCCGATTTTGTTACGTTTATTTACTTACTTTGAGAGCGAGAGAAAGCATGTACATGAGCAGGGGCATGGCAGAGAGAGGGAGAGAGAGAATCCCAAGCAGGAACCCAATACAGGGGCTTGATCTCATGACCATGATAGCATGACCTGAGTGGAAACTAAGAGTTGCGTGCTAAAAACACTGGGCAGCCAGATGTCCGAAGGTCTTTCTACTTTTCTAATAAATGCATTCAATGTTGTACATTGTACTGTAAGCCATGTTTTCACTGCCCACCCCACCCCGCCCTGCACATTTTGGTAGGTTGTATTTAATTTTCATTGAGTCCAAACTACTTTGAAATTTCTCTCAAGATTCCTTCTTTGATGTGTTATTTAGATGTATGTTCTTTAATCTCTAAATATTTGGGGACATTTCCTGCCATCTTTTCATTATTGCTTTCAATCCAGTTCAATTCCAGTGTGGCATGACAACATACTTTGTGTGGTTTCTATTCTTTGAAATTTGGTAGGATGTGTTTCATGGCCCAGAACATGTTCTGACTTGGTGCACGTTCTGTGTGAACTTGAGAAACATGTTTATGCAACTACTGTTCGATAAAACATTCCATACGTATCAGTTCAATCTAGGTGATTACTGCTACTGCTTCGTCCAGCTGTAGCCTTACCTATATCCTTCTAGACCTGTCAGTCACTGACAGAAAGGTGTTGAAGTCTCTACTATAATAATGACTTTTTCTCTTTCTCCTTCAAATTCTAAAAGTTTTTCCATCATGTATTTCCATTCTCTGTTGTTAGGTATAGAAAATTAGGGATTGTTATGTTTTCTTACAGAACTGACCTTTTTATCTCTCTATAGAATCTCTTTATATAATGACACTCTTTATCTCCCTAGAGTTTCCTTGATTGGAAGTTTGCTTTGCGTGGAGTTAATGTAATTACTCCAACTCTCTTTGGATAAGCACTACCATGGTAAATCTTTCTTCATCCTTTTACTTGTAACCTATCTGTATCTGTATATCTCATGTGAATTTCTTATAGACAATATAGAGTTGCATCTTGTTTTTGGATCTCCTGTGACAATCTCTGAGCTTTAATTGGTATATTTAGACTATTCACATTTGATGTGAGTATTGATGTAGTTGGAATAATATCTGCCATGTTTGTAATTGTTTTCTATTCACTGCATTCATACTTTGCTTCCTTTCTATCTTCACCTTTTTCTGCCTTCTGGATTTTAATGCAGCAGTAGGTATATTCCATTTTCTTCTTTCTCTTAGCATATTCATTACACTTGTTTATTTTAAAAGTTGGAGTGGGTTCCCCTTTATTTGCATTTGCATTACTCATTTATAACTAGTCAAATTCCTCTTTCAAATCACACTATACCCCTTCACAGGTAGTGCAGCTACCTTATAACAGCTGTCTCAATTCCTCCATCCCACGCCTTCTAATATTGATGTCATCTACCTCCTTATCCATAGGCTATGATCACCGAATATATTCCTGCTGTTATCACTTTAAACAACTTGTTATCTATCAGATAAGTTGGGAATGAGAAAAATAAGCTATTTTCTCTTACCTTTCCTTATTCCTACTCTAATCCTCTTCTTTTTTAAGCATAGATCTAAATTCCTTATCTGTAACTTCTGTCCCTATTCCTTTTTCTAAAGACCTTGTCTTGAGAGAGACAGGGGGCACAAATGAGCAAGGGGCAGAGAGAGAATCTCAGGACAGGCAGAGAGAGAGGTAGAGATAATGGGATCTCACTCAAAGCATGGCTCATGCTCACTTGCAGGGGGGTGGAGCTCACTTGATGTGGCACTTGAACTCACAAACTGTGGGACTTGAACTCATGAATGCTGACATCATGACCTGAGCTAAAGGCAGGTATTTAACCACTGAGGTATCCTCGAAGGAACTTTTTTATTTTATGTATTTATTTCTTGCAAGGCAGATCTACTACTGATAAAGTCTTTCTTTTTTTGTTTCACAACGTATTACTTGTTTTTGGGTTGTTGTTGTGGTAGTTTTGTTGTTCTTGTTGTTTACAAAGGTGAGGGATTGTAAAATTCAGATGCTTTGGGGAAGAGTAACATACTCCATGCCTAACATCTTTTTTAATGTTTATTTATTTATGTTGAGGGAGAAAGGGGTGGCGGGGGTGCGGTAAAGAGAATTCCAAGCAGACTCCATTCTGATAGCAGAGAGCCCTATGTAGGGCTCAATCTCATTAAACATGAAATCATGACTTGAGCAGAAATCAAGGTTGGATGCTCAACCGACTGAGCCACACAGGCACACCTACAAGTCTTTTTTCTTCAGTTTGAAATACACTTTTGCAGGACATAGAATTTTCAAGGGGTGTTTTTTTTTTTTTCCTTTCAACACTTTTATGTATTTGTATATGTATTTTATTTTTATTTATTTTTATTTTTATTTTATTTTTATTTTTATTTTTTCTTCTACCCTGGCTAGGAAGAAAGGGATAGATGGGGTAAGAGGAGAGAGAGTGATGCTGGCTGGAGGAAGGGCATCATCTTAGCCTGGCTGGTGAAGTGCTGTCTGACAGAGATATTAATTGGAGCATTGAAACAAACGTGCAGTCATCTGAGGGAAAGAAAAAAATATTTTGAAATACACTGCCTTTGGATTCACTATAAATCTACACACTACTGTGAGGGGGATGTTTTCTTTCTGTTTTATTTTACAGGAACAGAGAACACATATATACAAGTGCACACGCACACACACACACAGTCTCTGAGCACCTAGTAAATGTCAGGCATGCTAGACACTTCAAGTGTTATTTCATTTAATCATACAAGCACTTGAATTAAATGAGTCATCCAAGATGACACAGTTGTTGAAGGAAGCAGAATTCGAACCCAGGTCTGACCCTGGTGCATGTGCCTCTGAGGCAAGATTCTATACTCCTAGATGGAAAGACTGCACATCCCAGCCTCCTCTCCCACCTCTAATGCATCCATCCTGCACGTACATGCATACTTGCACAAAGAAGAAGGACTAACACTCATGGCTGGGCACCTAGTAGTATTCAGTCAATAACGACAGCTGACTTGAATACATCAAAAGATTCCACATTCCAAAAACAACCATGCACAGAACTCTCATATCCTAGGACTGTACTTTGATACAAAATAGCAGAGAATGATAATAAACTAGTTATCTTGTGTAGCATGAATATTAATGCTGAGTCGGCCCAGTGAAACTAAAGCCCTCGCCACGTGGTTAAAGAAACTACTACACAAAAAAACTTTGGGACTCAGGAAGGAGAGATCATTTTTTGGAGGGGGGGTATAGGCCTGCATGAGAGAGGTTTTGTTGTTGTTGGTGGTGGTGGTGTTGTTGTTAATTCTTACTTTCCTTTTTCAAACAAAAGGTGAGTGTTTCTAACCTGCATAAAAATGATCTCTTGGGGTGCTTGGTTGCATCAGTTAGTTAAGCTGAGATCTTGATTTAATCTCAGATCATGATCTCATGGTTGTTGAGATTGAGCCCCTCATCAGGCTCTGTACTGAGCATGGAACCTACTGGGATTCTCACTCTCTCCTTCTGCCCTTCCTCTCTCTAATTAAATACACATTAAAAATATTTTTTATTTAAAAATTAAAAAAAAGTATCTCCAAAGCTACCACAGAAATTCTCCAGAGTACATCTATCATAAAAAGAACGACACGGTGGTTTCTAGTCTATAGATAGTGAAACAGTAGCAACCACTGTTCTCATTTCCCATGTGGCCAGTGAGGAATATAACATATTACCAATACTCAGGCGGAGAGAGGGAACATGAATAAAAAAATATACCTGGAAGAGTGAAAAGCTGATGGCATCTGCGATGCTGCCTGTGCCTGGCGTGCAGCTCTAAAATGTCTAGTTTATCACACAGGGGGATGCAGCAGAAGTCCCATCCCACAGAGGCCCTACTCACCAGGCTGCTGTCAAGCAGTGCTTTGGTATTTCTAGAATCAAACTCTGGTCCTGAAATACCAAACTGAAGTTATTTCAACTTTTTGGATCTTTCAGATAATTTTCATCAAATCTGGTACTTAAACAATTTCTTCAGTAAGATTTTGTCCCATTTTCTCCCTCCTCTCCATCTGGGACTCCTATTATACATGTGTTACATCATTATGTTGGAACACCTGATATTGTCACACAGTGCTCTACTGATTTGTGTCCAATTTTTCTCCCCTCTCTATTGTTTGGCTTGGGACATTTCTCTTGATTTACCTTCAGGTTCACTGATTCCTTCTTCTATTTCTAACCTACTGAGTTAATCTAGGGAAATGTTATTTGAGTTATGTATTTTTCAATTTCATAAATTTCACTTTTTAGAAAATCACTTCCATTTGTCTATTGTGATTCCCGGTGGACTCACATCATGTTCCCTACTGTATCTTTGCATACATTTTCCTTTAGTTTTTAAATATAGCAGCTGCTGGAAGTCTTTGTTAAACCCAAAGGTGCACCTAGTCAGTATCTATTTAACTAATCTTTTTCCTTAGTATGGGTTAAACTTTGATAATGTGCATGTTTATTATTTTTTAGATGAAGAGTAAACACTTGTTTAGATTATCTGCTCATTTGAGTGCATGCACACGCATGCACACACGCCTTGGTATCATGACTGGCAAGAGATAACATTCTCTCTACTCTTACTAATTAGCATCTCCATAACAAAATCCTAGAAACAATGACACACTCATACATGCTAATACAGGCATAGACTCCCTTTATAAAAGGGGCCACTAAAGAACAATTAAAGTTGCTTGAGGAGGAAAGAAGGGATTTGAGATACAGGATGAACACGTGTACCTTTTGAAATTCACATCCACAAACTACCTATTCATTTAAAAAACAAAAACAAAGACAAAGCTGTTTCACTGATACTCAGCAACAGCACTGTGTATTAAAACCTAAAAGCACCTGTTGGTTTGCATTTACTCCCTTCTCATTATAATCGATTCTTAACTACGAAATAGCAAAATGCATCTTTAAAGCAGGAAGCAAGAGTTAGCCTCCAAAACATGGCTAAACCGCCACATCATACACTTTTGTGTTTACAACCATCATCCGTTTATGAACCAAATAAGTGAGGTACCACTCCAATGGTATTCAGATGCTAGCTGACTATTAGCCTTTCAACTACTGACAGTGGGGACAGGTTTGGAAATCCTATTCCGTTTAAAAGTAGCAAGCAGATCTCTTTTAACACGAAAGGGACTCAGAGCTGAGCAGAAAAGGTGGGAGCAGTGAATTTACTCCTGGATGGAAAAACCTAGGTTGGCTGAAGTCAGAAAATGCTTTTGAGATCAGCTTGTTAAGAAGCTCCCCATCTGAGATCCTTGGAACTGAGAAAACAGAAATGATCTCCTGCACTTATTCAACATTTCAAGGAGAATTTTTAAAGACCTCATAAGATTATCAGTGAAAAAGCTGCTCTGGATAACCAATACAGGTATTTTTTAGGCCCTACATCTTTTCTGGTCATACCAGCATTACCAACATTATTTCTCATCATCAGCGCCCAGGACAATAAGTTTCTCATGTCCCCGCATTGATACTACATTCTCTCTACCTTATATGCCAGTCCCCACTGTCCTTTAAACTTCTCTTTATCTTACAAGATCCACCTCAAGTATTATCTCTTTAAAAAAAAAAAAAAGAACACATTTTTATTTGTTTTGAGACACACACAGAGAGAGAAAGTGAGAGAGAGAGAGAGGGGCAGAGAGAGAGAGAGAGAGAGAATGAGAGCACAAGCAGGCGAGCACCAGAGAGAGAATCCCAAGCAGGCTTAACCAACTGAGCCACCCAGGAGTACCATCTCTTAATGAAAATATTATCTCTTAATGAAAGCATGAGCTCTGCAGCCAGATTACCTGCCTGGGTCCAAGTTGCGGCGCTAACACTGATTGTAAGACTAGTCTAGGTCTCATCAGGTATCCCGTCTGCATCCCAGGTCCTTCCCCAGCAAAATGGAGATGATGATAGTACCTACTTCATCAGACTGATGTGGAGATTAAATAAGATAATGCATATAAAGCACTCAGCAAGGAATAAACAATAAACGTGCAGTTGTTGTTACTATCATATAGTATGAGTTCTATAACTAATCAGGTTTCCCAAAGGTGCCCATAAACTTAATAATCCAGGTGGCGTGTTCTTTCTAAAATTCCAAAACCAAAGATATCACTTGACTCAGTTTTTCTAAGGCCAAACACCCAAAGGGAGTCCAAGTTGTAATAAAACACCCGACATGTTAATAACCCTGTAGAAGGAAGACAGGCTATCCTACCATACGATGAAATTCACAAAGCTAGTCACTGCATGCAGATGTTATCACCACAGCATCAGACTTTGCAGAACATTTTCAATGATAAAACCACCACACACACAAAAAAAAAAAAAAAAATTCTGGGAGCCCTGAGAAAAGGAGTGAACTTCACCTCAAGCAGATTTTGCAAGCTCTTAAAAATGTGATTTGCCCCTGTACTTCTTAGTCTCTCCTTACCTGGACCAGATGATACTACCAACACCTAAGGAGAACACTGAAATTCATTATTTTGAATTTGACAATGCCAACTAGCCTTTATTTAATATCATTCCTGATGACACCCAGTCATCCTGTAAATATCTTAAAGTGCTCCAAATACAGTTTTTTTCATCTGCCATTCAAGTACTGCTTCAAATCAACCAATGATAATAAAGACAGCTTTCAAGAAGCAATGGACATCCAGGCAAGGACTGAATCAGGAAAGATCATACATAGCTGCTCCTCACTGAGTCTCCCCTGCTTCATCACACTATCTTCGTGTGTTCAAGCAAGAATCCTCAGGAGTAATTCTGGATCCGACCCCCACCCCCACCCCCGCCCTAATCCCCAAATCCAGCTGGTCTGATTGGCTCTACCTCCAAAGCAGATGTCTAATTGAGGAAGCTATCATCTCCATGGTAACCACACTGGTCCAAATGACCATTTCTCACCGGGACTACTATAATATCTGCTAAAGTGTACTGCAGCTTCCTAAGTGGTATCTACTCACAGCATGATGATATTGGTAGGATAGACAGACTATGCCACTGCGTGGGAAAAAAAAAACTGGATAAAAAAAAGTACTTACTTTATGATCTCACTCATCTAGAACTGTACAAAATAGAAACAAATATATTGTGACAGAATGCAGATCAGTAATGGGTGGCAGAGAGGGGCAAGAGGAAAGGATGACCAAGGGACACAAGGAAACTTTTCGGTGATGGGTATGTTCACTATCTAGACTGTGGTGGTTTCATGGATATGTGTGTGTATATACTTTTTGATCTGTGTGTATACACATCCACACTGATGTATAAACTTATCAAATAGCACACTTTAGTTTCCTGCAAGTTATGCCAATTATACTACAACAAAACTTTTTAAAAATAAAAACAAACAGGATGATATTCTTAATAAAATGCAACGTGTGGGATTTGCTTCAAATAAACCAGGGGAAGAGGGGAGCAAGGACAAAACGGGTAGAAATGCAGATGAAACAAGATTAGACATGAGTTGATAATGTTTACAACTAGGTCCTAAGGACATGGGGGTATGATATACTAATGTCTTGACTTTTACATATTTGAAATTTTCTATAATAAAAACAATTTTTAAGTTAAAGGGGAGCAAATCATGAACCAGGATAAACTAAAAGAAGAAAATTACTATGCTGGCTCCAGAGCCCAGACTGCTGGTAGCCAAAGACTTCCTTAGAAGTTGAAGAGCAGGGGAATGTGGATTTTAAAGGGAGACATTTTATTCTCTACTCTATCACCTGAGAAACGTGCATGCTCCTTTGAGAGCTACGCCATCCTTTCCCTGGTTGGCTCAAAGCTGGGCTCCCTTGCACACTCTCTCTGACACACACACACACACACACACACACACACACACACACACACACACACACACACACACACTTCCCACAGATGGACAAGAATCTCTCTAAGGTGCCCGCCCAACTCCATGGCCAGTACATAAACTTCACCAGTACTCAGGACTAGACATCCTCACTAAGGTCTTCCCAGAACAAAATGGAAGAAAACAGCCTCTGTCAGTCCCCCTCTCCTGCCTGTTCAGTTTCCTCCCTCCTGCCAGGTCTCCCTGACCCCCAACCAACCTTGCTGTCACAGCCCATTGTATACGTACCTTAGAAACCTAGCTAGTGTTTGATTCTGCAGCAAAATGCAACAAAGTTCCAAAAGGTCTCAGCCCTCCCAGGCCGATGAGTCAGCAGGAAAACAGGAGGCCAAGAATCACACTAGGAGAATTCTCATTCCAGCTGTACCACTTCCTAACTGAAGATGCACAGTGAAGCTGTCATCCAACAACAGTCTAGCTCCACATCTGTAGGCCTCTAGCCCACCTGCATTGCTACCAGGCTCGGGGACACATCCAAAGATTTTGTTTCTTGAGCCCCGTCTGGACTGTGTTTGCTTTGTTTCAAATGTCTGCCTCTAGGGTAAACTAGATTTTGAAACACAAATATGCACAATTCCCCAAGGTAAAAGACACGTCCAGGAGTCTGTTCACTGCAGTCATCCATATCCCCAAAGCACTGATTTCTACCGTGTACATAATTAGAGAGAAGAAGCAGACAGACACCTGCCCAATGACAATGAAAAAGCAACAGAGGGTGATGGAGAACCCCACGTGATGTAGTAGCTGGAAGCCCAGAAGTCAAGAATTACCCACAACCACCACGGAGGCAGGGGCATACCTCGAGAACAGAGCCTGGCACACAGAGTCCCTCAGTCAGTTTTCAGTGAGTGGTGAATAAAGCCACAGGTGGACCAATAAACGGACAAGTAAGCGAGCAAAGGCTGACAAGGGAAAACCCACCTGTTCTATGGTGGTGTAGAGAAAGTAGGTGCTTTTAGCAATGCCAGTGAGAGGGTAAACATTACGGAACAGGCGAATTAATGAATTCTTCTTGCAGTCCCCAGCATCAGGGAATTGGGCCTCATTCTACCAAGGAAGCCTGACTCTGACATGGTGCCTTCCACAGCTCATCTGTTCTGTACATTCAACACAGCCAATGTGAAGGTTTTAAGTAAGGAAGCAGCGACTTTGTCAAAAACGTAATTACATGACTGATAGAGGCGAGTGTTTACTGACTCGCAGTTAAGGGGGTTCCATGCATTATTCTAAGTGTTTTACCATTGTTACGCCACTGAATTCATTTCAGAGACCTATGGTGAAGGTGCTAGGTTGTGCCTGATTTTACACCTGAGAAAACTGAGTAGCAAAGAGAAAAAGTAAGTTGTCCAAAGGTCTGCTGCTAGAAATAGAGCAAAATAAGATTTGAGATCCTAGGCAGCCTGTCTCCAGGGGCCACCCTCTACTCACTGAACTATATTGCTTCTTGCTAAGCAAGAATTTACTGTAGGATAGGGAATTTAAGTGGTATTGGGTTGCAAATAAGATCCCAAGAGATGGCAAAGGTTCCACCCAATTCATCTGATCACAATAGGGTAAGAGTTAGTCAAAAGTTGATAATGTAGGTGTTTGTAAAAAGAGAGAATGTGAGAGAGACTCCCCCGTATAGACTGCTGCTGTTACACATCAAATGGAAGTGAGACAGCTAGTTCTTCTGTAACAGTTGGGAGCTGAAACTCCATAAACATATTGCATTCATTCAGTATGGACAGGGTCCTTTGCCCATGGCTGGCACTGTAGTAACGACACACAGAGGGCTAGGGTGAGTCCTGCCCATGAGGAACACATGGCCTAGGAGGGGAGCAAGGGCTACGTAAGGAGGTTCATGACAACACAACTAGTGGGAAGTAGAACTGTGGACACACAAAGGGGAAGTAAGCACCCCCAAGACACTTTCCATAATGAAAGACATAAGAAAGGAAAGAGACCTCTTAGAGTTGTGGAAGCATCCTTCTTGTAGGCTCTCATGAGTGTATTTTCACTAAGTCCGTAGCAAATGGGAGCTGATTCCTGCTGAACCAAGCTCCTCCAGGACAGAACCTTTCTCTGCTCAGTTGGCTTCATGTGAACCTGGGTATTCAGCCCTTCTCCAGTGTCCCTCTCCCACCATCACACTTCTGGCCCTTTTGATTCCTAGGTTCCTAGGAAAATCAGTTATAAGGTCAAATCCTTATTTGGTGTTAGTTCCTTCCAAAGACAGGGTCTCCACGATGCTATCGATTCTTTCAGTGGAATCATGCCCATGGGCTGCACAAGGAACTCCATGATATGAGTTCATTGCCTCCTCAAATGATGGGTTTTATGAGAAGTTATGTACTGTGAGCTTAGGTTAGAAATAGTCCACATCATTCCCAATCTCAAGGCTTGTTTTGGACAAAGGATGAAGATAAAAGGCAACGAATACATAAAAGACTTTTGTAAGAAGTACAGCGTAAATATGGCAGAAGAAAAGATAGGGGGAAAGTGTCTTTTCATTTCATGTTAACAGCCAAAGAGAAAAAGCTTATTTAGATTTCAAGAAGAAAGGAATAATATCAGTACACAAAGCAAGCTTTAAAGGTGAGCTTTATCATCGTGTCAGTAGAGCTTTTTAGTACAAACTCTACAGATTATGGTATTTCTAATAACTCCTTGCTGCCCTAGGGAAAAGTACTTCATTGCCTAACTTTTATCTGAGTTCATGGCTATTTTCCTTTCATTTTTAAAACTTAGCTTATCTTAGTTCATCAAACAATTTTTTTTTCTTTTTTGGATGACAGAAATCTCATTTACACTCCTGAACATCCTATTACCCTTGACAGGTACCTAGCATTCTGCCATGCGCATCTACTTACTTATGTGCGGAAAATGAAAAAAAAAAAAAAAACCCAAAAAACAGGCATTTGTTTCTTCACCGTCCACAGACAGAATAAACTCTTAACGGAAATAATAAAATATTTGGGCGCTGAACACGTGACTGCTCTTAAATGTTCATATATTCAAATTGAGGACATTTTTTATTTGACAGGTTTGGTCAAATGCCCAAGAGAATGATTCAAAAATAAAGAGAACACTTGGAATCAATGGGTTAGTTAGGTCATGAAAAAATTGGACACTACAATCCAGATCTTAAAAAAGTTCTGAATGTATACTCACAAAGACTTAACGACTTTGGATAACGAGATCAAAAATAGTGCTTTGAAAGTTCATAGAGCTGTAGCACTCGAAGGCAGGGTTTCTTACAGTATGGATTCATCCCTCTCCCTAATCAACGGAATCATGGAGGGCTTACTACAGGTACTGATTCTGAATTCACACCGAATTCTGCATTTTTAGGTAATGTGCCAGTTTTTGTTAAGATAAACCAAACTAGTAACAGCATTCCAATCTGCAAAGGACACACGAGCCCCACTCTCTTTAGCATAAAGTTTGGGTTGCTTTGGTAGGTGGATGGAAGCAACAAAACACAGAAGTGTGCAGGGAGAAGTGGAGACTTGAAGTGTTTGTAATGCATACTGTCCCATTTCTCAGAGAGTGCACAGAGATGGCTTGATGGCACCCAAATCAGGTGTTTCTGTCTGAACCCATCCTGCTACCCAGGCCATAGTCAACCATAAAGATTATCCAGGGAAATGATCTGCATCTGCATCGGCATCTGTATCTGCTGGAGATTCCCTGACTAACTAGATTCTCACTGCTGCTGGGGCTGGGGGTGTGGGGTGGGATGTAGATAAACAGAGAGAATCAGACAAGCCCAATTGGCCAAGAACTGGATGGAGTCCACCCTAACTGTTACCGTGGCCATATCTGAAGTATCCAGGGCTGATGATGCTACATGTGGGGCCACCATTGTTCCGTGATGATATTGCAGTTGGTATATTATGCTAAGAATTAAAACAAGGAATTGTGGTAACTTAGTATATATTATAACGTGTCAACAAGAAGGCAAAGAAAAATCTTGGTTTGTACTTTGTTGGCAATTACTAATAGATATGAAAGTTACCGTTCCTCCTAGGAGGCAAGGATCTTGCCAACAGAAATACAACGCTAATACAGGAGCACCTTCCAAGGGTTCATCTGAGAGTATACTGAATGGCCTGAGTATTTAATGTGATTTGATAAGGCAGAACTGGTTTCTCCATGGCCCACAAGTATTAAATTCTAGAATTCCTATGAGTTTGCTTGATGCATTGATAAGCCAAGGAAACCTAGGAGGGGATTTGGTGAAGCCACATGCCCTAGACATATGACAGCTAATTTTTGACTTAAAAAGTGAACGAATGACCTCCAAAAGACATCAACAATTGTACCTCACAGATGTGCTGTGAGCTTGAGATGCTCACACATGTGCTGCATCACGAAGACGGTAAATGTTAAAAACAATGGTAGTATTATATTAATGGCTGCTACCCTTTTTTCCAAAATTTTGCCAGAGGTTATACAGAAGTTGGCAACTCTGACATTCCATGCAGCCTGCTGCTGATGACATTGTTGCCTTAATGGAGCACAGCCTACAGCCTCTTTGTGAGTAAAACTCTCTTTGATTATGCCACTGGTGGCAGCCTTTCTGTGACAGCTGAACACGTCCCTAACCGATACTACTTGCACTTACTCAATGCCATTCAAATACAATTTCATGTTTTGTTAGCACAGATAACATCAATAATGTCACTCTTATTGAAGGTGAAATTATTACCAACATCACTCAGCAGATGACGTTGGGGAAAAGATACTACAAAGGTTTCCTAAATGACGAAGGGTCTTGGAGAATACCAGTGTTCTATCTCATAAGCAAACCCTCGCAGAGTAAACTGTGGGGCACAGGGTTCTCTCTGTTACAATATCACTTGAAGTTTAGGAGTGTTTTTCCTTATAAATATTTGGAAAAGTCCATGGTAGAGAAGGGTTTCCTTAATCCCAGAGAGTAAAATGAAAGAAGGCTTTTGACACACAAACTCCTACAATCAGTAAGTAGGTCGAGACAACCATGAGGCTGTAGACACAGGCTACCTTTCATGAGAAGGGAAGAATGACTTAGAGGCTGAAAGCCAGAACCCTGGAGGAGCTAGGACCATGTAAAATCATTCCCAGGCCTTAAGACCCAATGAAAGGACTGCCTACCTGTACCAGCTGAAATTCAGGATTGCTATGGACCAGTGACCCATTCATGATAACCTCCTTCCTTTCTTTGGAACAGCAACGTTTGTGTTTTGTTGGTTTGTTTGTTTTCTCTCTGTGTGTGTGTGTGTGTGTGTGTGTGTGTGTGTGTGTGTGTGTGTGTGTGTGTGTGTTTTGTGTGTGTTTTCTGGTTATCACATGCCTGTGTTGGATGTATGCTGAATTCATAGGTCTTCATTCATAGGTCTTCAGATTGAAAGTGTAGTCGAGGACCATTGCGCCCAAGGAGACTCATTCACACCTGGACCTAATTTAGATAACAATATCCTGGACTTTGAGCTGATGTTACAAGGGTTGGGCTTTAAGAGGGAGGATTCTTGGGGTAGGGTGAGGATATTTTTCATGCAGGAGGAGAGTGAATAATAGGAGGCCAGCAGACAGGCTGTGGCAGTCTAAAATATGTTCATAAATTCTCTTTTAAGCCCTTCAAAAGGGGGACCTCCATTCCCTTTTCCTTAAGCATAGGCCAGACGTACAGAATGATTTTGAAAACTAGAAGAAAGTGGAAGTGATAGTGAGTTAAAAACACTCTAAAGAGCAGATATTGTAGTTCCAGTGGTGTTGTGATTAGGGGAAAATCGATTGAAAGGGCAACTGGGCATTAGAGGCTAGGATTCTATGAGTGGAAGAGATGAACATAAGCGAAGAGAAACAAAAATTACATAAAATCAGGGAGGGGGCAAAACAGAAGAGACTCATACGTATGGAGAAGAAACTGAGGGTCACTGGAGGGGTTGTGGGAGGGGGGATGGGCTAAATGGGTAAGGGGCACTGAGGAATCTACACCTGAAATCATTGTTGCACTACATGCTAACTAAGTTGGAGGTAAACTTTAAAAAAATAAAAATAAATCAATTAAAAAAAGAAACTAGAATTCTACACTATCAAAATTATCAATTAAATTTGAGAGTGGACTCAAGATATCTTCAGACGTGCAAAGACACAGAACATTCGATTGTACTCATTCTTCATTAGGAAGTTATCTGAAGGTGTATTCCAGCAAAACAAGGAAAGAAAATATAAAGAAAAATTATACTTAATAATAGGTAACACTAACATAGTGTTTATTTTTGTGCCAGACACTGTTATTGGTTATTTTCACATATTATTACATATGAACCACACAACAAACTTACAAAGTATATACAATTACCATTTTTATCTTCGAGAGGAGGAAACCGGGTTATAAGGAAGCCAAATAACTCATCCAACATCCATCTTACACAGTTGGTAAGGGGAACAAGTAAAGTCTAACCCCAGGCCGTCTGGCTCAAGAGTCCAGGCTTTTAATTGCTCCCTAACTTCCCAGATGGCCATATTACCATGAAACCATGGAAACAAACTGGGAGCAGGGCAGAGGAAAATCACAGGAAGGAAGCTATGAAGCAGACCTACTGAGTCACCACCTAAATGAGGCAGGAAAAGAGAAGGGTCCAGTGAGAGACCGCTAAGAGGTTAGCAGGAAGATGTCATAAGTGGCATGATTTGAGAACACTGAAAGAGTGCAATAAAACAAAGAAGTGCAATTAGAAAATTAAGGAGAAGCAGATAATATCCATAAGACGGCCTTAGTCTGAATGAGCCAAGTGAAACATGTCATGGTTTAAAGCACTGATGGAATACAAAGAGAAAGGATCCATTTCACCTTGATGCTAGAGATGTCCTCATTCAGCAGGTCCAAGGACTCCTGGAAAAGTGTGGTAAATCTAATGTTTGCATATTATTTAATAATCCCAATAATTTAAACCATTTATTAGTTTTCAAGTTTTAGAATCAACCTTGAACTCTCTAAAGAGACTTGATTGCAGTGCATAAGAGCAGGGTTAACAACAATGACAAACAGAAGCCCAAAGCTGATAGGAGACAGGAGACAGACAAAAAGTGCAGCAAGTTTAAGGAAGACCTTTATCGTACAATGTACGGAATGAAAAATGATAGTACAGGTAAGGGAACTAGATCTCTATTTGAATATACACCTTGTGGGGTATCTGAGTGGCTCCGTGAGTTCATAATCCAACTCTTGATTTTGGCTCAGATGATGATCTCACAGTTCATAAGACTAAGATGTGCATTAGGTTCTGCACTGACACCTCAGAATTCTCTCTCTCTGCCACTATCCTGCTTGAGCATACTCTCTCTCTCTCTCTCTCTCTCTCTCTCTCTCTCTCTCTCTCTCTCTCTCAAATAACATACATTCATACATACATACATACATACATACATACATACATACATACATACATACATAGAAACATGAAATTATATCTTGTGATGGTTAATTTCATGATTTAACTGGGCTAAGCCACAGGGTACCCAAATATATAGCTAAACATTATTTCTAGTGTATCTGTGAGGACATTTCTTAGTACAATTAACATCTGTACATCACTAGACTAAGCAAGACACACCGCCTGCCAAACACTGGGTGGCCTCAACTAATCGATTGAAGACCTGAATAGAACAAAAGGCGGAGTAAGAGAGAATCCACTGTGTCTATCTGACTGTCTTCAAGCTGCGATATTGGTCTCCTGACTTCAGGCTCAGACTTGGAATGGAACATACATCATCAGCTCTCCTGATTCTTAGGCTTTTGGAGTCTGCCTGGAACTAAACTACTGGATCTCCTGGGTCTGCCCTTCTCAGCCTCCGTAATCCTGTGAACCAATTCCCATTGATACTGAGTCTCTGGAGAACCCTAACTAGTACCTATATGTAACTTCATCCGTTATGTGTTTTGCCCTCAGATCCAGTTCCTGCACTTCTCCTACAGACTGTGTTTCCTGTTTCCTTGCCAACTGGCTTCCAGAGGGCTTTGACCAATGGGTGTTTGATGGGAGAAAGGGAGGAAGGGATAAGCCCAGAGGTTTTTCTCTCTCCCGCTCCACTTCCTACCAGTGATTTTATCTCCTCCAAATTCTAGCTTCTTTCCAAGAGCCTCTTCTCCCATGTTCTCAGTTCCTGCTAGGTATGGTTCTGAATTTCTCTAGCTCTGCGGGTGGAAACAGCTTTCTGATGATACTAATTCCTGATTGCTTCGCCATCCTTTGTTTGGCTTCTGGGATTTCCCATCACGTGTCTAACTGTTTAAAATACCTATAGTGACTCACCGGCTGGCTGGACCTGACTGAAACAGTATACAGATAGAAGTTCGGGAATATATCGGAAGGTGAGGAGAGAGAAGACAGGTGGCTTAAGCGACCTATACGTCAACGTCACATAGGAAGTCAGTAGACGTGCTTAAAACTGACAAATCAATAAGCAGCAGTATACTATACTACTTATCTTCATGAAGATTCCTAACAAAAGAATATAAACCTGGAACAGTTAAAAGTTTTGCCTCAAATAATGGAGACAGTAAAGAGACCTGTGGTTGCCAGGAACTCAGGGGGGAAGGGAGAGATGAATAACAGATGAAGCACAGGGAATATTTATGGCAGTGAAACATCTTGTAAGACAGTGAAATGCTTTGAATCATGGCATTGTGCGTTTGTCAAAACTCAGCGAACTGCACACCACAGTGAATGCTAAGCTAAACTTCGGACTTTAGTTAATAATAGTTTTCATTGGGCTCATCCGTTGTAACAAATGCACTACACTGACACAAGAAGTTTACAATAGGGAAAACTATGTTTTGGGGGTTAGGAGGGAGAACAGGGGAACTCTGCACTTTCCAGTCTTTTTTTGTAAACCAGCTTTTTAAAAGCTGTTTTAGAAAATAAACTCCCTCAATGAAAGGGAGGCAGAGAGACAGAAGAGGAGGAAAGGAAAGAGGGAGAAAGGGAGCTAGTTAAAAGTCATGGAGGAAACTTAAGTGTGGATTACTAAGTGAACGGATCCAATACTAAAAAGCCATTTGCTTTAAGTTTCCAACTATGATAACGTTCTGGAAAAACAAAACAAAACAAAAGAAAACAAAACAATGACAACGACGACGACGACAACAACAACAACAACAACAAAACACCTTCGGAGACAGTAAAAAGACCAGTGGCTATTAGGGTTTAGGGGGAGAAAGGAAGTGGTAATAGGCGGAGCACAGGGCACTTTAGGGTGGTGGAACTATTCTGTATGATACGGCAATAGTAGATACATACCTTTATACATTTCTCAAAACTTATGAATCTATATAACACAAAATAAACCCTAACTGTTAGTTAATGATAATGTGTCTAATGATAATGTGTCAGTCAAGAATGGCTCATCCACCACTTATAATTAATGTATCCACATTAGTTCAAGGTACTATAGAAACTACTGGGGGTGAGGAACCTGTATTTTTTGTGCAATTTGTCTCTAAATCTAAAATTGTCCTTAAAAAATGGTCTGTTTAAAAAAAAAACCCTGATTAAAAAAAAAAAGAAAAGAAAAAAGAAAACAAAAGAAAGTGTTGCCTCTGGGGAAGAGGTGTTCATGGGGGAAACAAAGCTTTTTATTTTTTATTGCAAGTCCTGATCTGCAATATGGATGTTGTGGGTTTTTTTTTTTTACTACCTGTATACAATACTTGGATTGATATTTCTCAAATAAAAAAAAATCTTTACACCTTCCAGAATAGATAACATGAAAAAGACCATATTAGCAAATGTTGGCAAGGTTTTCAAGTATTCAGAACTCACAGGCACTATGCAGGCACTACCTTGGAAGGAAGTTTGTGTAAATTGGTATAACCATTTTGGAAACAGTTTGGAGGAATCTTACCAAAGTTGATAAGTTGGATGACATGTGACCCGGCAAATTCTCTCCTAGATAAATAAATACTATTGTAAAAAATGTTCACCAAATGACGTGTCCTATAATGTTCACTGAAGCTTTATTCATAATTACCCTAAGCCAGAACCTACCTAAATGTCCACCAAGAGTTGCAGAAATATTGTAAACTATTCATATAATGAAATTCTATACACCAATGAGCAGAATGGATCTATACATACAATAACATGACTATCACTAACATAAGTTTGAGTGCAAGAAGCTAGGTGTAGGACACATACTTCCATTTCTATATAGTCCAAAAACAAGCAAAAGTTGTACATTCTGTAAGAAGTCAGAATAATTGCCGTCCCAAAGGAGAGATAGACCGTGACTGAAAGAGGCACAGGTGGTCCCTTGGGGTCCTGGTACCTTTATTAATGAGTGCTGATTCCACAAGTATATTGAACTGAATCGCATCAAGCTGTGCTCAGAATACATTTAATAATATGTGTTCTTTTTTGCGTGCCTGGGTGGCTAGTCACTTAAGTGTCCAACTTTGGCTCAGGTCATGATCTCATGGTTTGTGAGGTCGAGCCCCGCATCAGGTTCTGTGCTGACAGCTCCGAGCCTGGAGCCTGCTTGGACCCTTGGCTCCCTATCTGGCCCTCACCTGCTCACAAGGTGTCTCTCTCTCAAAAATAAACAAACATGAAAAAAATAATATATGTCCTTTTGAATGTATACTATACTTCAGGAATCTTATTTTAATCTGAGTGCAGACCCCTAAGTCACACCCTTTTTTCTCTACTGCTCTTCTAAACATTTAAAGAATATGTAATTTAAATCATCCTAGAAGATATATATACATACACATACACACAAAGAAGAAAGAAATTGGCAGGAGGAGCCGGGAGGTGGGTGAATGGCAAAGAAACTGTAGCTTTATTACACAAGCATGGAACCAAAATCCTTTGGAGAGGGTGGGGGTGGAATGGCTTCTTCTGAGGACTTCAGAGCAATGAGGGAACAAGAGAGATCATGGATCTGCCCCTACAGTGCTGGAGACCTCTCAATCTGGGGTTAGGAAGAAAGGGGATCTCCCTTTTGTTCCAGGAGTCTCCTCCCTCCTCAGACCCTGTGCTGGGATGCAGCAGAGGTCACAGCTGCCCCAGAGTCCCAGAAGGCGGCGCCGCATCCCTGGGTCGCGGGCCGGGACCCTCTGGTGTTTCTTCGCAATTAAAGTGCACTAGGGGAAGCGGGCCCGGCTCTCACTGGTTCATCCCTCCAGGCACAACCCGTCCTGGGGTTGACAGGTCACTCGGCAGTGGCCCGCACATCACGCCCACGCACTGGGACGCTGCGGAGTCTCACCACGGGTGCCAGGTTCACTCCCAGGACTTGGCGCGCTTGGCGCCGCGCTTCTGCCAGGCTGCTCTCGACCCACACGTCGCCGACTACGCGGATGGTGGGCAAGGTGGTCAGCGTCGGGGTGGCCGCCCTCCCACTCTCCTCCAGGGTGCGGCCCCCGGAGCAGGGCCCGGGGGCCGCGGGCTTGCGGGGGCTGCTGTCCTCGCGGGACGGCGGCGGCGGGGACGGCACCTTCCTCTGCCCGACCGCGACCCTCTGGGCTCCGTGGCGCCTCCTCCGGGCAGCAGACCGGCGCGTCTGGACGCGGCCTCGGGGGGCTGGTGCCCCCGCGTGTACACCACCTTCTCCTCAGGCGCCTCCAGCGCGGCCCCTCCTGCAGCGCTAGAGGCTCCTCCCCGGGCAGCCGGGGCCAGGGCCTTCAGGGGCCTGCGCCACCACCTCTTCATGCGGCTCAGGATGTGAGGCCGTTAGGGGCCGCCCGCGCTTCCAGGTCTCGCCTCCGCTGCAGGGCCCTGAAAAATTTCCTACCATGAAGCCAAATCAGGTGGCATGCTCTGAGAGTTACACCGCAGTTGCTAGACCAGGCGCTTTGTGAACTCACCATGTCTGCCTATCCTATCACTGCCAGCTGCCCAAAGCTGCCTTAGGTTGGGCTGTGTTTAAGATTATGCCCTTGAGAAAGATCTGCACGTAATCTTACCTGAGAAGGCCCATAGTTCTTGATGAGTTCAAGAGAGTTGTCCTCGACGTGAATGCACTGGTGCCTCAGCCTCCATTAATTCCATCCAACATGTAATGACACTTCGCGGTGGAGAGTACACACAACTTGCAATCAAACATGACTGTAAGAGGGTTTTAGCTAATTAAATGCCTTGTCATGCAACGCAATGAAAGCCAAATTGAAGTAACTACTCTATTCTTTCAAAGAATACAGATATACTGTGCCTTGCTTAGGGGTCCATATGTGTGTTGCTATAGCTCCCAGTTCAGGAAGCTGTTCTTCACAGCATCAGCAAACAGTTTGCATAGTTAGTATGCATGCTGACTTTCACGCAGCTTAGGGAAGACCGAGTCATTGTGTGCTTAAGAGCAAGGCGTCAACGAATTCTGTGTGAGTGGCCATGAGGGCATTCAGTGCCACTAAAACCTATTCGGTACCTACCACTTCATGATATTTCAGGTAAGTCATACACAAGGTAGTAAAAGACCGTATGGGATTCCATGGGTAGAAAACGTGTTACACGGTCCGTGTAAGTGCTTTTGAAAGCAACCAGCATGGTCCATCCATCATCACCACATACACAAATAATTCACAAAATATAACAAGGACCACCTACCATGATCAATTGAAATCCACTTCCTCATGAAAGGATGACACCAAACTATGTGAATCAATAAAAGGGATAAGTCATGGTAACAATCAGAAGAGACACTTGCCAAGGTCAACGTGATACATGTGAGAGGCCTCTGTCTTTACTCAACTCCTTTTCTTAAACACACAAACCAAACTTTCATCTCCGCAGCTTAAGCCAGTACTACCTCACGTTCAGAAAGTGCTGAAAATGGAAAGCTATCCTCATATTCAGTAAGAGCAACCCCTGGATTTCCTTTTTCATTAAATGTAATTTATTTTCAAATTGGTTTCCACGCAACACCCAGTGTTCATCCCAACAGGTGCCCTCTTCAATGCCCGTCACCCACTTTCCCCTCTCCCCAATGCCACGTCAACCCTCAGTCTGTTATCAGTATTTGAGAGTCTCTTCTGGTGTGCCTCCCTCCCTCTCTATAACTTGTCCCCGCATCACCTCCCCCATGGTCTTCTGCTAAGTTTCTCAGGATCCACACAAGGATGAAAACATATGGTATCTGTCTTTCTCCGCCTGACTTATTTCACATAGCATAATACCCCCCCAGTTCCATCCACGTTGCTACAAATGGCCAGATTTCGTTCTTTCTCATTGCCAAGTAGTATTCCATGGTATACATAAACCACAACTTCTTTATCCACTTGTCAATTGATAGACAGCTGGGCTCTTTCCATAGTTTGGCTGTTGTTGAAAGTAGTGCTATAAACATTGGGGTACATGCACCCTTATGTCTCAGCACTCCTATACCCCTTGGGTAAATTCCTAGCAGTGCTATTGCTGGGTCTTAGGGTAGATCTATTTTTAATGATTTGAGGAACCTCCACACTGTTTTCCAGAGCGGCTGCACCAGGATGCATTCCCACCAACAGTGCAAGAGGGTTCCTGTTTCTCCACATCCTCACCAGCCTCTATAGTCTTCTAATTTGCTCATTGTAGCCACTCTGACTGGCATGAGGTGGTATCTCAGTGCGGTTTTGCTTTGGATTTCCCTGACGAGGAGTGCTGTTGAGCATCTTTTCATGTGTCTCTTGACGATCTGGATGTCTGTTTTAGAACAGTGTCTGTTTAAGTCTTCTGCCCATTTCTTCACTGGATTTTTTGTTTTCCGGGAGTGGAGTTGGTGAGTTCATTTTACAGGTTTTGGATACTAGCCAATTATCCAGTATGACTTTTGCACACATCTTTTCCCATTCGGTCAGTTGCCTTTTAGTTTTGTTGATCGTTTCCTTCATTGTGGAGAAGATTTTTATTTTGATGATGTCCCAATAATTCATTTTGCTTTTAATTCCCTTGCCTTTGGAGATGTGTCAGCTAAGAACTTGCTGACGCTGAGGTCAAAGATTGTTTTTCCTACTTTCTCCTCCAGGGTTTGATGGTTTCCTAACTCACATTCAGGCCCTTCATCCATTGTGAGTTTATTTTTGTGAGTGGTGTAAGAAACTGGTCTAGTTTCATTCTTCTGCATGTTGCTGTCCACTTCTCTTAGCACCAATTTTTAAAGAGACTGTCTTCTTTTCCATTGGATATTCTTTCCTGATTTGTCAAAGATTAGTTGGCCATACGTATGTGGGTCCAATTATGGGGCCTCTATTCTATGCCATTAAGTCTATGTATTTATTTCTGTGTCAATACCATGCTGTCTTGATGGTTATAGCTTTGCGGTAGAGGCTAAAGTCTGGCATTGTGGTGCCTCTCACTTTGGTTTTCTTCTTCAGTATTACTTTGGCTATTCAGGGTCTTTTGTGTTTCCATACACATTTTATGATTGTTTGTTACAGCTTGGAGAAGAGAGCTGGTGCAATGTGATTGGTGCTGCCTATAATGTGAGGACTGCGTTGGGTCGTATTGACATTTCGCCAATATTTATTCTTCCAATCCACGAGCATGGAATGTTTTTTGCTTTGTCTGTATCTTCTTCAATTTCCTTCACATGCCTTCTATAGTTTTCAGCATACAGATCTTTTACCTCTTTGGTAAGCTTTATTCCTAGGTACTTTATGACTCTTGTTGCATTGTAAATAGGATCCGTTTCTTTATTTCTCTTTCTGTTGCTTCATTATTAGTGTATAAAACGCAACCAATTTCTGTACATTGATTTTGTACCCTGCAGCATTGCTAAATCCATGTATCAGTGCTAGAGGACTTTTGATGGAGTCTGTCGGAAATTCCATGTATAGTGTCAAGCCATCTGCAAAAAGTGGAAGTTTGACTTTATCGTTGCAAATGATGATACCTTTAATTTCATGTGCTGTCTGATTACTGATGCCAAGACTTCCAACACTGTGTTCAGCAACCGGGGTGAGAGTGGACATCTCCGTCTTGTTCCTGATCTCAGGGGGAATGCTCTCAGTTTTTCCCCATTGAGGACGATGTTTACTGTGGGCTTCTGATAAATGACTTTTATGATGTTTAAAGTAATTTCCTTCTATCCCAACTTTCTTGAGGGTTTGTATTAAGTAAAGATCCAGTATTTTCTCTAATACATTTTTCTGCATCTATTGACAGTGTACTATGCTTCTTATCTTTTCTTTTATTAATGTGATGTAGCACAATGATTGATTTATGAATATGGCACTAGCCCTGCAGGCCAGGAATGAATCCCACTTGATCGTGTTGAATAATACTATCTATATGCTATTGAATGTGATTTGCTAGTATCTTCTTGAGAATTTATGCACCCGTATTCATCAGGGATATTGGCCTGTAATTCTCCTGTTTTTTGTGTCTCTGTCTGGTTTGGAAATCACAGTAATGCTGGCTTCATAAAATGCGTCTGGAAGTTTTCCTTTCATTTCCATGTTTTCGAGCAGCTTGAGAAGGATAGCTATTATCTCTGCTTTAAATGTCTGCTAGAAATCGCCAGGGAGCCACCTGGACCAGGACTCTTATTTATTGGGAGATTTTTGATAACTGATTCAATTTGCTCACTAGTTATGGGTCCGTTCACATTTTCTATTTCTTCCCGTTTGAGCTTTGGAAGTGTGTGGGGATGGAGGCATTTGTCCATTTCTTCCAGGTTGTCCAGTTTGTTGGAATAGAAGATTTTATAGTGATTCCTGATGAATGCTTGAATTTCTGTGGGATTCTTTGTAATAATTCCATTTTCATTCGTGATTTGACCTATTTGGGTCCCTCTCTTTTCTTTTTGAGAAGCCAGGCTAGACATTTATCAATTTTGTGTATTTTCTCAAAAACACAACTCTTGGTTACATTGATGTGCTCTACTGTTTTCCTTTAGACTCCATATTGTTTATTTCTGCTCTGATCTTTATAATTTTTCTTCTTCTGCTCGCTTTGGGGTGTCCTTGCTGTCCTGCTTCTAGTTCTTTAGGTGTGCTGTTAGATTTTGTATTCAGTTTTTTCTTGTTTCTTGAGATAGGACTGGATAGCAATGGTTGTTGTTGTTGTTGTTGTTGTTGTTGTGTTTTGTTTTGTTTTTGTTGTTCCCTGTCAGGACTGCCCTTGCTGCATCCCGAAGGGTTTGCATTGTTGTATTTTATTTTCATTTGTTTCCCTATATCTTTTAATTTCTTCTCAAGTT
Organism: Puma concolor; assembly: GCF_028749965.1. Taxonomy (NCBI): domain Eukaryota; kingdom Metazoa; phylum Chordata; class Mammalia; order Carnivora; family Felidae; genus Puma; species Puma concolor. Next base: position 108,563 of record NW_028240202.1, read on the forward strand.
GCCTGGTTGACCCATTTATTCGTTAGTGGGATGTTTTTTAACCTCTATGCTTTTGGAGATTTCCATCTTTTTTTCTGTGTTTAATTTAATGTCCCCTGCAATTACCACATTCTTACCAACAAGGTTCTGTATGTTTTTAAATAATTGTTTATATATTTGTGTGTCTCCGAATTTGGTGTGTAGACATTTAAAATATTTAGCTCTTCCTGATGGAGAGACCCTGGAATTAATATCGAAAGCCCTTCGTCATCTTTTGTTACAGCCTTTGATTTAAACTCTACTTTGTATGATATAAGTTGGCTACTCCAGGTTTCTTCTGACATCCAGTAGCATGATAGATAGTTCTCCATCCCCCACTATCAATCTGTAGGTGTCCTCATGTCTAAAATCAGTCCCTTGTATGGGGCGCCTGGGTGGCGCAGTCGGTTAAGCGTCCGACTTCAGCCAGGTCACGATCTCGCGGTCCGTGAGTTCGAGCCCCGCGTCGGGCTCTGGGCTGATGGCTCAGAGCCTGGAGCCTGTTTCCGATTCTGTGTCTCCCTCTCTCTCTGCTCCTCCCCTGTTCATGCTCTGTCTCTCTCTGTCCCAAAAAAAATAAACGTTAAAATCAGTCCCTTGTAGACAGCAAATAGATGGGTCTTGTTCTGTTTTTTGTTTTGTTTTTTCTATCCATTCTGATATGCTATGTTTTTTGGTTGGAGCATTTAGTCCATTGAAATTCAGTGTTATTATGCAAAGATATGTGATTAGAGTCATTGTGATGTCTGTAGGTTTTATGCTTGCAGTAGTGCACCAGTTTCCTTTCCCACCAACAGTGAGAGAGGGTGACTCTTTCTCCATATCCTCACCAGCATCTGTGGTTTCCTAGTTGCTCATTTTAGCCACACTGACTAGTGTGAGGTGGTATCTCAGTGTGGCTTTGATGTGTATTTTCCTGATGATGAGTGATGTTGAGCATCCTTTCATGTGTTTTTGGGCCATCTGGATGTCTCCTTTGGAAAAGTGTCCTTTCATGACTTCTGCCCATTGTTTCAGTGTATTACACTTTGCAGGTGTGACTTGGGTAAGTCCTTTATACATTTTGCGTAGTAACCCTTTATCCAATATGTCATTCGCAAATATCTTCACTCCTTCCATCGGTTGCCTTTTAATTTTGCTGATTGTTTCCTTTGCAGTGCAGAAGATTTTTATCCTGACCAGGTCCTGATCATTCATTTTTGATTTTCATTCCCTTGTCTTTTGAGACATGCCAAGGAAGAAATTACTGCAATTGAGGTCAAAGGGTTTTTTTCCTCTTTTCTCCTCTAGTGTTTTGATGGTTTCCTGTCTCACATTTAAGGCTTTCATCCATTTTGCATTTATTTTTGTGCACGTTGTAAGAAAGTCATCTAGGTTATTCTTCATCATGTTACTGTTCAGTTCTCCCAGCACCCTTTGTAAAGAGACTGTCTTCTCTCCATTGGATTGTCTTTCCAGTTTTGTCAAAGATTAGTTCACCATACATTTGTGGGGCCCCTTCTGGGTTCTCTATGCTGTTTCATTGGTTCATTTGCCTGTTTTTGTGCCAATGTCATACTATCTTGATGATTACAGCTTCGTAGGAGTTGCGAAAATCTGGGCTGCCTCCCACTTTGGCTTTATTTTTTCAAGATATCTTTGACTACTCTGCTTCTTTAGTTGTTCCGTGCAAAGTTTCACATTGTTTGTTCTACTCTGGAGAAGAATGTTGGTACAATTTTGATTGGTATTGCATTAAATGTGTAGATTGCTTTCGGTAGTATTGACATTTTAACAGTATTCATTCTTCCACTCTTTGGCATGGATTGTTTTGTTTTGTTTTGTTTTCTGATTTTGTTGTGTCTTCATCATTTTCCTTCATACATTTTCTATACTTTTCACTGTACAGATCTTTTACATCTTTGGTTCGTTTTCTTGCGAGGTATTTTACGGTTCTTGGTGAAATTGTAGCTGGCATTGATTTCTTGACTTCTCTTTCTGTTGCTTCCTTATTGGTGTATAGAAATGCAATCAGTTTCTTTACACTGATTTTGTATCCTGTGAGTTTGGTCAATGCATGTATCAGATCTAGCAGCGTTTTCATGGAGTCTTTTGTGTTCTCCGCGTTCAGTCTAATGTCACCTTTGAAAGGCCAAAGTTTGACTTTCAATGATATATGTTGAGTTAAGTGTGGTTAAAAAAGAATTTACCCTTTGAGCTCTATGTTAACTTCATAATTGCACAATAGGTGACAAATAAGCAAGAACTGTGCATGTTTTCCAACATTAGAATTGGTAACTGGAATCTAACTCTTTAAATCATATTGAATCCCTCATGATATGGAGAGAAGTATGAAACATCTAACTTCACCCAGTACACACGTGTGTATTTGTAAACAGTATGCTAAACAGAAAATTGTAATACTAGTGAGGTGTGCCAAATTTTATATGTTCATGGTACAGATAATATTGTTTTATCGTCTTTATGGTAGCAGCCAAAATAAGACATTTGGAACCAAGGAGAGAATCCAGAACCTACAGGGTACATTCTCCATGCACTATTCTGGCTTTCAAATAAATGAACAAATGGAATTAAAAAAATAGATTGCACTGGTAATCATGTTTATTGCAATAGTGCAATAACTTTTTATGGACTCTAGCCATACTAAGAGTGCACGTGAATAGGTGTTGGAAATGACACACTTTATTTGACATGACCAAGCTCACTAGAAACATATACATTCCAAAACTTTTTAATATTCATTTTTTCAGATATTCTATAAGGCCTAATAACTTATTACTCCACATTTAGAAGAGCAAAGGTCGACATGGTGAACTTTGCCCATGTTACAATGGCTATCACATAATATTATTTGATATCCTAGAATTTTAAACAACAAAACAGCTGCACGGCTCATGCAAGTTATTTAAACTTGACATATTTTAGCTTTCTGTTTTTCATTATTTAATCGTTTTTTTTAGAATTAGCTTTTGCTACAATCGCATAACTACTAACTTGGGTAATGGACATCCAAGGTTCCAGCTTATCTGTTTTTGTATCAGTGATGAAAATCAATCTCTATGTCATTGCCTTTTCAATTAACCATGGCTATGTTTTAGTTCTTTTATCACTGCACTAATAAATTCTCTGTTGTCTTCTATGCCTTTTTTGAAGCCCAGTGATTAATCTTATGACTATGAATCTATATTCTTGTTGTTATACTGCTTTTATTTATTTTGATCAATTGTTTAATGGTCACTTCTTCCTGGAATTTCGTCTGAGGGGAATTCTTCCGTTTCATCATTTTGGATAGTTCTCTATCCCTTATGTGTTTTAATGTTGTTGTTGTTGTTGTTTTGTTTTGTTTTGTTTTGTTTTGTTTTGTTTTGTTTTGTTTTGTGTGCTCTGCACCTGAGAGCACTGCTACTTTAAAGTGGGCTCATACCCTCTCCATGGCCTGCCCCTGCAGGAGGTGTGTTTTGGAAAGTGTTACTTGCTTCGTGTTGCTATGACTTTTGTTGTTTGATTTTCATCTCAGAGTGATTTTTGAAAATCCCGCGATGTGTGCTTTGATGTGTTCTTTGAAGTACCAAATGAAGTATTTGCATGTTTGCACTATCTTGACAGGGGTTAAAACACCTTAAGTTGCCATGGATGGGTGTCCTTGCCCTTCCCAACAATGAGGGTTACTCCTGGTAGTGAGATCCTGGAGATGTGATGGCGCCAAAGCCCCGGCGCCACACAGACAGCTCCTCTGAAAAGCTCCAGGCAGCTGCACTTACGAAACCGCTCATTTTCTGATTTCCCAGAGGTTACCTTGGGCAAAATTGTGGATTTTTAAGTTACCTGGCCCCATCTATTTCTTCTACCAGCCAGATCTTAGATTGTAGGCAAATGATACCTCCGAGACTGCTTTTCCAATTTATAAAGGGGAAGTATAACGCCTATGTCCAGTATAGTTGTGAGATTACAGGAAATGCCTGTAAAACGTGTGGAAAAACTCCTGGCACATTACACTCCATAAACACTGTATTTTGATTTGATTTCCTCATAGTTGTCACTACATCCATACAAACTGTATCTCCAGGGCGGGGTCTGATGTAGGTCAAAATGTAAGCTACACCATAGAAGCTATCAACGAGGCAAAATGTTTCCCCTATGCCTGAGGACGTGACCCTTCCCTTTTTTGTATATGTATACTAAATTTGGTGGTAGAGATTATTGAAGACTTGAATGTATATGGCAGTCTAGCACACCGGGAGATAGTTAAACATCCCCTATTCCAGGCATCGAGGATACACATATTGAACACCTTAGGTGTCAGGTGCTATTAGGTTCAAGTACACAGTGATAATCCAACATGCACGCTTCATATAATCAGGATGTTTCAAATCTTAGCTACAAATGGTACAGGTGTAATTACAACTTGTGGCAAATGCTGTTAAATAGAACACTAAATTTTATGAGAAGGAATGGCACAGGGGACAAAGTGTAGATTAGAGGAGTGGCCAACAAAGGTTTCTTGGGGAGAAAAGTCCTTTATTCAAACTGGACCCGTAGCAAGAACTGGTAAGGAAACTAGCGAACACAAAATGCATTCTAAGCGGAACCTACATGGGACTAAATTGAGCAACCTGGAGAAGAGACCGTTCCGGTCACCTAATGAAAGGAGAATGAGGAAAGATGGCATTAGAGGGGTGACAAGGCAGGACTGCCAACGTCTGGTTATCACGTTACAGATTCTATGTGTCATTTTGAGTACAGTGGAGATTAGAGGGTTTTCTTAAGCAGAGGAATGAACTGCTCAGATTCAGGATTTTTGGATTGTATTCCGGATGCAGTGAAAAGAATGAACTGGGATTTTGGTGGGAAGGGAAAGGCAGCATGGGGCTAAGAACGAAAATGGAGAGTAGGCGGAAGGTGGTGAGAAACTAGCTGGGTTGGCATACGTTGGAGGTGGAGTTGAGAGCCCTGCTGCTGAGTGGATCACAGGAAAGACGTTGAGGAGGGGAGGACTGACAATGAGTCTCTTTCCCTCTTGAGCCACTGAAGACAATGCCCCATTAAGAGAGAAACACAAGAGGGGTCTTAAGTTGGTCATGGATTTCAATTGATTGTTGATTGGGTATTAATTAATATGCTTAGAGAATTTCTCTCAGAATTTTATCTTTTCATTGTTTTGTTTCTACAAATTGCTTCGTTATTACCATCTTGAGGTTCTAACGGATGGTCTCCAATTCTTCGCTGTCACCAAGACCTTCTTACATAAGAGTATGGACATGATGGGTTATGTAGATACATCATCTTCTACCCAGTCTTTGTCATCGTCACAAATACTTAATGGCCACTGTTGTAGAAGAACCTCAAGCTCCAACAGGGTTGTTCTCACTGTTCTCGGAATGCCTGCCCCTCCTTTATTCCCGCACATTTGCTTTTGTCTCCTTTGTCCTCCTCCTTTCTGCCTGCCAACTAGAAATTTGGTCATCCTTTAAGATTCTTTGTGCTATGCCTCCGAGACGCCTTTACTGATCAACCCGGCTCAGTGGACTTCTCCTGCTACATGAAACTTGACCTTGAAGTCTCACTGTGCTTTGTATGGTGTTTGGGTTTTTTGTACCCTCAAATATTGAAAGTTTCTTGAAGGCAAGGAGGAGGTCTTTCATGCTTTCAGAAACTTTTATAAACACTCAAACATGGTCAAAGTTTAGAAATCTTTCTTGGTGAAGTGGTTGAGTCAACGTCAAATCAGATGGGAGGGTGTCTGCTGAAAGAATAACACTGGACTGTTTGAAACTATTCTTGATATGTTGAATGGACCTAATAAATTTATGAATTGACACATTTTATTTATTTAACTGATACTAGGCTAAATCATTTATTTGAAACGTTACTTTATGATTATGGAGGTCTTAAAGTTTATTGCAGAAAATTTAGAAAACAAACAAGAAAGAAAAAAAATGGTCATAAGTCAAACACCTGGAGATAATGATATCTAAACACCTTTTTTATGTTTATGTATGTTTGGCAGAGACAGAGAACGAGAGAGAGATGAGCAAGAGTGGGGGATGGGAGGAGAGTGAGAGAAAGAGACAATCATAAGCAGGCTCCACGCTTTCAGTACAGAACTCAATGTGGAGCTTGATCGCACACACTGTGGAATCATAACTGAGCTGGAATCAAGAGCCAGATGCTTAACTGACTGAGCCATTCAGGCGCCCCTGTAGGTAAGCACCTCTAACACTGTGGTATAATTGTCAGGGAAGAGGTATATGCACAGGCATTAACCAAAATTAGCTGTGTAGCTGTGAATCCCATTTTTGGTTTCTAGTGGTACGAGCATTTCGCTAGGTCACAAATTTTCTGAAGGGCTATGAATTGTAAAGGCTACATAGCATGCCATAACTTATTTAACATTTTTTTTAATGTTTATTTATTTTTGAGACAGAGAGAGACAGAGCATGAACGGGAGAGGGTCAGAGAGAGAGGAAGACACAGAATCCGAAGCAAGCTCCAGGCTCTGACCTGTCAGCACAGAGCCCGATGCGGGGCTCGAACTCAAGGACCCCGAGATCATGACCCGTGCTGAAGTCGGACGTCCAACCAACTGAGACACCCAGGTGCCCCATGCCATAACTTATTTAAACACGGCTATGGATCATTTAGGATGTTCCGTTTTCTTGCTTCAATTAGTTGCCACAAGTAGAATTAACTTTTCATGGTGTAGACACAGTTTAGTAAATGTCAATTAAACAATAAAAAGAACTGCAGCCGGTAATGTGAGGTGGAGGAAGAGGATGACCAGATTTCGCTTCACCTTGTGTATTGCTGGCAGTCCTTACACCCTTCTCTCCCTCATCCTGTTTTTCTCCTACTTGACCCACAACCTCCACCTTTTTATTCCTCCTTCTTATCACCCTCATTTCTCTGTCTATGCTGGCCTCCTTGCTTCCCATCAGTACACACGTTCATACTCCTGCCTTTGGGAATTCATGGGTCCTTCTGCCTAGTTCACCTTCCTGTCAGCAGGTAGTTCTCTCATTTCCGTGAGGTATTTATTCAACTGACACCTTTTTCAGTAGGGCCCTCTGTGTCGAGTATTTCACCCTGTCTAGTATTTCACACCCCCTCCCCCAATGCTTATATCCTCTCCAGGATGTATTTACTTGTTCTTTCCCCATTCATTATTCTCTACCATAGTTTCTAGTTCCATTATCTTTGTCAGTTTTCCCCACTTGACTATTGAGCACCAAGAGCGCAGTGATCCTTGCTCCTTTGGTTCACTAGTGGATCCTCAGGGCGTAGACAGCGTTGTCTCATTCTAAATGCTCCAAAATTATTTATTGAATGATTCAATGAATCAAAATCACTCCTTCTTTCTTAAGAATGTTTTATAATTTTGTACTTTACACTTACATCTATGATCCATTTGAGTGAATGTTTGTATAAGTGATGAATTTAGGTCAAGGCTTCTTTTAATTAATTAATCAATCAATGAACCGATTGATTAAACAATTAATTACTTAGTTAATTGATGACTATTGCATACGAACACTTAATTGTTCCCGTAACACTTGTGAAAGACTATCTCCCTTTTTCTGTTAGGTTGGCTATATGTCATTATCAGAATTTGGGTGAGGATGCTTGTGTATGGGGTCAGTTTCTGGATTCTCTGTTCTATCTCTTGATCTGTGTGTCCATCTTTCTTCAATATTACACTGCCTTGATTACTGGACGTTTATAGTAAGTCTTAAACTGGTGCAACATGAGTTCTCCAACTTGGTTATTTTTCAGAGCTGTTTGGCTGTTCTCCTTCCTTTGTCTTTACACACATATTTTAGATGAGCTTGCTGATATCCACAGATAAATCCTGGGATGTCGACTGGGATTATGTTGAATCTCTAGATCAAGTTGATAATTGACATCTTACTAGCGAGGCTTCCATGGCTAGATATGGCATTTCTCTCCATTTATTTATATCTTCCTTGATTTACCCAATCAGCCTTCTGTGGCTTTTCGCGTACAGATCCTGTGCATGGTTGTTAGATGTAAATGTAAGTATTTGAATGTTTGGTGTGGTTTTAAATGGTTCTTGAAAAAACAGTTCATATTCTAATTGTTCATTGCTTATGTATAAAAAGGAGACGGAGTTTTATATATTGACCGTGTATTCTGGGGCTTATTTAATTATGTTTGAGTTCTAGAAAACTGATGCATACTCCTTAGAATTTGTTTCATGTTGATAATCACATGATTTAAGAGTTGAGGCAGTTTTCAGCAGCTCAGGTCATGGTCCTATGGTCACAGGATTGAGCCCCGTTTGGGGCTCTGTGCTAAGCATGGAGCTTGCTTAAGCTTCTCTCTCTGTCGTTCTCTCTGTCTCTTTCTCTCCCCATCTCTGCTCATTCTCTCTTTCCAAAATACGAATTGAAAAATCAATAAATAAAAGAATCGAGATACTTTTTATTTTTACTTTTTCCAATGCGAAGGCCTTTTCTATGCCTTTTTCTGTACATGGCATGCTTGTTAGCAGGGGAGGTACTGGTGTTTATGTCGATTTGTACACAGAACTGGCTGATTCCCTGCTTTTATTTTCTCCTTCCTTGGATTTCTGCCAAACTTTCCCCAATCAAAATAGGATTCAGAGGGACCCTATTCTAGTTTCGGTTGAAGATGGCTGTGTAGGAAGTCCTTGAGCTCAACTCCTCCAAGGTGAAAGAAGGTTTCAACTACCTCCACATCGACGTTAAACTTTCTAATTGATTCACTTTTTCTTTCCAGCTTCTCTCTTTCTTTATGTTTATTAATTTTTGAGACAGAGGGAGACAGAGCGCAAGTGAGGGACGGGCAGAGAGACATAGAATCGGAAACAGGCTCCAGGCTCTGAGCTGTCAGCACAGAGCCCAATGCGGGGAACGAACCCAGGAGCCATGAGATCATGACCTGAACTGAAGTCGGATGCTTAATCAGCTAGGCCACCCAGGCGCCCCCTCCCCACTCTCAGCTTATCTCTTAATTCAGGATCCTGAAAGCAAAGTATCACCTCATGGGAACTGAAACTACCCCTCTAGCAATAAGGACTCGTTGAGCCAATAAGACTGCACCCTCAAGCCAAAGACAATGACCAACCTGACCTTAGTGACCACCTGTGTGTACCTACCTCTTTTGGTCCCAGATTTTCCTTACATAAACCTGGAGGTATTCTCAGCACTTTACAAAGAGTCTTTGATGGGAGTCTGCTGTATCTCTGGTGTCGGCCTCTGAATAAGTTCCCCATTTGTTTCATCTCCACTAGTTCCTTTGAACTGCGATTTTGTCAGTAATTAGTAGCCAAACCTCACCTTTTTTGGGTCCTCTGGAGCAAGGTGCTCTTGTGCCTGAACTCCCTGGCTACATTTTCTGGTGAACCAGCCAGAAGGTGTACTTGCTATTGGTCCAGCTCCCTGGGGATTGCACCTATTGATATAACAATTCCTCCTGAGGAGCTGAAGACTGACGACACAGATGGTGCCTAAGAAAACATAGAAAATCAAAAGACAACATTAATACAGTGAGACAGTAATAAAGGAAACACTCACCCCTAACGTTGCCAAAGGCAGTTGGGGAAGGACCAGAAACAGACAACTCTGTCCTTGGGCAAAAACTGAAAGAAAAAAAGAAAACACTGCAGTTTTAAAAGAACAACTGTCATATAAAAGAGAAAAGTAGAACTCTGTCAACGTCAGAGGAGCCACAGGAGTTCTCTCTGGGTCATAGAGACAGGAGAGTGGCAGGGATACATTTTACATCCACATTTTTTCCTGTTTACTTATTTTTGAGAAGCAGAGAATACAAGCATAGCAGGGGCAGAAAGAGGGGGACAGAAGATGCAGGGAAGGCTCTACACTGACAGCATCCAGCCCAATGTGGTTCTCAAATTCATGAACTGTGAAATCACGACCTGAGCTGATATCAGATACTCGATCCAGTGAGCCACCCAGCTGCCCCACATTCTCCATCCACATTAAATGCATAGACCAGAGCAGGGTCCAGTTGCTGTAGCTGGCCTGCTGCCTCAGTAAGTTCCAGGCCCACAATACACACCAGCCCCAATTGCACTGGACACACACACACACACACACACACACACACACACACACACACACGACATGCTTTTTTCCCCCTTAATCAATGCAGTTGAAAGAACAACTAGCATATGAAAAGAGCCATTCCTGGACTGTAACCCACCTCCGCTCCCACGGCATCTTCAGGGCACTCTCTCCGTGGAAAGTCCTGGTACACCATAGTTTATATCCACTTCAGATTCAACTATATTGGCAAGCTATCTTCTGCATTTAAAGCCCCAGGTTCCTTCAGCTTGTACGCACTTTAGCTTCCCCTATCTTGCCCAAGAATCGTCTGCATAGAGAGATCAAGGACATCCTGACACCCAGACTGCTCATGTTCTAGCCACCCTGTACAGGGTACCTGTACACAGCACCCCAGCATGCCTCAACTTGCATTCATTTCAGCTTCAGCTGTCCTGCCAGGGTGTCCTGCCTCACACACAGAATCCTGGGACACCGCAGTCTGCGTTCACTTCAGCGTTAACTATCCTGACAGGGCGCCTGCTATGTAGAAAGCCCCAGGATCCCCGGTCCATGCAAGCCACGTCCTCAGCCAACCAGCAAATATCACCAACTTCACACAGGGCCTACCCAGGGGGACAATCATGTATAAGAGAATTCCTTCAAGTGTAAGAGAAGTAGCTGCTCTGACAGTCTATAGAAACACATGCAGAAAGAGAAGCAAAATGGAGAGACAGGGAAATATGCTCCAAAAGAAAGAACAATAAAAAACCCAGAAAAGAGCTGAATCGAAGATAAGCATTTTGCCTCAATTAAATAAAGAATATAAATTAATGATGGACAAGATGCTCGCTGGGCTGCATAGAAAACACAAGAACTAAGTGAGACCCTTAATTAAGAGATAGCAAACACACACAAAATCAGAGTTCAAGAAGATAATAGCTGGAAAAAAAAACCACTAGAGGGAATCAACAGTAGAAGACTGCATGAGGAACGACATATCAGTGGATATGGAAGATAGATTTAGGGAAAGCACCCAAAACAAACAGCAGAAAGATTTTTTTTTAAATGAGGATAAGTTAAGAGATACTTTGGAAATATCAAGTGAGGAAAAATCCACATAATAGGGATTCCACAAGAAGGAAAAGGGGTACAAAAAGTATTTGAAGAAAAGATAACTGAAGACTTTCCAAAACTAGGGAAGAAAAGAGACATCTAGGACAAGAAGCACAGATTTCCAAACATGAAGAAACCAAGGAGCCCCACACTATGACACATAATAATATAAATGTCAAAGTTTAAAGATTAATAAAGAATTTCAAAGTTGTAAGAGAGAAGCAAAAGTTACCATGATTTCAAAAACAGATCTCAACAAACAAACACCTAAAGTTTTCAGCTGATTTTTCAGCAGAAAGTTGGCATGCTAGGAAAGAGTGACAAGGTATCTTCAAAGGCCTGAAAGGATAATCCCACGACCAAGAAAACTTTACCTGGAAAGATTATCATTAACATTTCAAAAAAAAAAGAGATAAAGAATTTCTCAACAGAATATAAAGTAGTTTGTCACCACTAATCAGCAGTGCAAGAAAAGTTAACTGGGAAAATCATAATTAGATATTACAGAATTATGAATAAAAAGATGTAAAATATTACAACATACACCTAAAATATGGAGAAGGGACTTAAAAAACTTACTGTTTGTATTTTGTTTTACTAAAAAATATATGTTTTATTTCATGTTTGACAGAGAGAGAGACAGAGTGTTAACAGGGAGGAACAGAGAGTGGGGGAGGCAGAGAATCTGAAGCAGGCTCCAGGCTCTGAGCTGTCAGCACAGAGTCCAACATGTGGTTCCAACTCACGTATTGTGAGATCATGACCTGAGCTCGAAATCGCACACTTAACTGACTGAGCCACCCAGTGCCCCAAATTTAGTCTTCGTAAAATTCTCGAATGTGTGTATATTTAAGAGACCACCAAAATAACATAGACTGCTGTTTCCTTGGGATGTTATATGTAAACCTTGTGATAACAAACTCAAAACACAAAATACATGAAAAATAAGGAAAATGAAACGCAAGTAAGGCACAACACAAATTCATCTATGAAATAGGAAGAGAGTACAGAAAAAAAGAAACAGAGAACTACAAAAGCAACCGGAAAACAAAGAACAAAATTACAATTAGTACATAACGATCAACAATTACTTTAAATATAAACGGCTGAAGTGCTCCAGTCAAAATACATAGGGTAACAGGATGGATACAAAACAACACTCATCCATATGCTGCCTAACACAGACTCTCTTCAGACCTAGACACATACAGACTGAAAGTGAAGGGATGGAGATACATTTCCCATGCAAATGAAAGCAAACAACAACAGGGACAACAAAATAACATCAAACAACAACAACACCTCAGAACCAGGTAGCAACACCTATATCAAACCAAATAGACTTTAAAATCCTCAATAAAATATTATCAAACTCCACTCAACAACACGTAAAATGATTACGTGGCTTTTATTCCAGGGAAACAAAGATGGCTCATCAAATCAATCAACATAATATCCCGCCTCAACAAAACGGAGGGTAAACACCATATGATTATACCAATAAATGCAGAAAAACCATCCGACATAATTTAACATGTATCCATGGTAAAAGTTCTCAACAAACTCGGGGGGGCGGACATGCCTCAACACATGAAAATATTATTTTATATAATGTTTATATTAAAAAGTTCACACCTAACATCTCAATTGTGAAAAACTGAGAGCATTCCCTCTAAGATCAAGAACAAGATAAATATGTCTACTTATGCCACTCTTGTTTCATATAACACTAGAAGGCCTAGCCACAAGAATCAGATACGAAAAAAGAAATTAAAGTCATCTACGTTTGTAAACAAGCTAAACTGTCAACATACGCAGATGACATAAGAATATGCATACAAAACCCTAAACTTTCCCCCAAAACTACTAGAAGTAATAAACGAATTCAGGAATGTTAGAGATACGGAATTCATACACAGAAATTGGTAGGGTTTGTATATAATAATAATGAAGTCACAGTAAAAGGAATTAAGAAAACAACACAGTTCATAATTGCACCAAAAAAAAAAAAAAAGTAAACTAGCTACGACTCAACTTATCCAAAGAAGTGAAAGACCTGTAGTGTGAAAACCATAAGTCAATGATAAAATTGAAGATGACACAAACAAATGGAAAGATATCCCATGATCATGGATTGGAAGAATTAATATCATTACAATGTCCATATTACTCATAACTCTCTACAGTTTCAATGAAATCCCTATCAAGATACCAAAGGCACTTTTCACAGAACTGAAACAACTAATACTAAAATTTGTATGGGTCCACAAAAGACCCTGAATCGTGAAAATAATCTTGAAGGACAAAAACATAGCTGGAGGTATCAAAATCCCAGATTTCAAGATGTACTACAAAGCTTCAGGTAAACCAATTAGTATGGGTAGTGACACAAAAACAGACACATTGTTCAATGGGACAGAATAGAAAGCCCAGAAATAAACCCATGCTTATGTGGTAAATTAACCTATAACAAAGGACGCGAGAACAAACAATGGGGGAAAGACAGTTTCTTCAACAAATGGTATTGGAAAACCAGGAAATCTACATGCAGGTAGCGAGGACCTAACCATAACGCTGGCCTGGGCTCTGGCCCTAACGGCACCTAGCATGGACATCTAAAAGAGATAACGGATTGGGGACAATTACCATTGGGGAAAATCCTGTGTGGAAGTCACACTCTCTCCATGACATTTCCACGGCCTTGTTGGAGTTGGAGGAGATCCTGAGACAGTTTCAGTCTGGCCCACGCATATGTTTGGCTTTGCCCTTCCACGCTAGCTCTGACCCAAAACCGCACATGGGCCCTCATTTCAGTCCTGCAGGGAAATCATATCCCTGTGGGTGGTTGGACCAAAGGCACTTCCGAGGAACCAACCCTACCCCTACCCACTGCTCTGCCTCTAAGCGGGATCACCTTCTAAGGCTTAGAAAAGAAGCGGTGGGACATGGATTCCTCCTTTTTCTACCCTGTGTTCTCTTCGGGAACTCAGGAGATTGAATGCTGCCCACCCTCACTGGGGACGATAGTGCTTTACTGAGTCCACCAAATCAAACACTAATCTCACCCAGAAACACTCTACAAATATCCCGAGAAAAAATGTTTAGTCTTGGGCACCCCACGGCCAACTCAAGTAGACGTGTAATAATAACCATCATAGGGTGATTCTTGTTTTGCTTCCCTTCCCTCATTCACCTCCTATTGCTAACTTTCAAGTTCTGAAGCCATTGCTTTTTATATTCTGACCAGTGTATAGCATTAAGAGAAATTCGAGGGAAGTTGTCTTGTGCAGGGACTAGTGTTTCAGTTGATATGAAAATGTTTTCGGTAAGGTAAGGGAAAGAGATCTTAGCTAGGGCACCAACATATTCCATGTTACTTTATCAGGGGTGGCCCTTAGCTTTCCAAACCCTTAACACGCTCATGGGAAGGCAGTGTAACATGGGTGAGAGCATGCATGTTGGCATAGGAGCAGAGTTGGTGCCCATCCCAGCCACCCCACTCGTGTTTGTGTTATCTTGGACCAATTACTTAACATATCTGAAACTCAGTTGCCTAATTTATAAAATGGAAATAACAAGAAAGGGTCAAAAAATTACATGACACTAATGGCAAGGTGCTTAATCCAACACCTGACAACACGGAACAAGTGCTCCACAGATGATAGCCATCATTAGCCTCATTTGAACAGCTAAGACAGGCTAATATTCTGTCTGGGGTCAGATACCTACGGAGGAATCTCAGGTCTTCTGACACTGATTCTTCAATTTGGAGGCAGCCCAGGGCCAGGATGGCTGAAAGAGTACAAGGAGGTAGACCAGTAAGCCAGCCCTCTATCCACCCCTTATTTGATAGTCCAGTTGTATATTCATCTCCTTCCTTCCACTGAAAAGAAATGTAAATCCCTCCCTCTAGAAGAAATGATACACAGACGCTTGCATGTAATATTAAGTGTTAGGCTCTGGAATACTGGCACATGCATCATCTCATTTAATCTACAATGGGCCTTCATATGGGAGTCCTTATTCCAATTTCCAGGTGAGGAAATTGAGACCTAGGAAAGTCAAGTGCCTTTCCCATATCTTGTTTATGACCGTGTTAGACAACAACCCGGGACTCCTCCTCCATGTCCAGTGTGTTTTCTTCTGTGCCACAGTTTGTTCTCTTCCAAGGCGAACACTGCTAAAGAAAGATTTGAACAAAGCAGTAAAAAAAAAAAAAATCATTTAAAACGTCTAGTTTTCACCCAAGCACTGCTTTCTGGGTGAGATTGGTGTGTTTTCTCTCTGAGAAACAAAGGTGAGAAATTCCAAACCTCGATCTTTGTTACGGAGTTATGAAGACCAGTAAAAATTAGTAAAGCTCACTGGCAGATTAAACTTTCCAAGTCGAAGACATTAGTTTCAATTCTCATATTATGTGTGTTAAAGTGGGAGCTGGAATTTCACATGGCTTTGACAATCGTCATCAATTCCTTTCTTCAAGTTTGACTGCATATTCTCTTTCTTTCCTTTTTTTGTCTTTTCTAACTATACTTCCAATATGCCAGCTCATCCCTGTTTCTCCATATGTCTAGCAATGGCCATTCTCCATTTGTCCACATTAAATCTGTCATCAAAGGAGAATAAAAGGATAAAAGAACAAAGCTAGAGAAGTAAGACTCAATACTAAAATGTAAACTGGTGTTAACATTTCTACTCCAACCAAATGTAATAACAAACACTAGATTTATACACCTTATGGAAGCAGCTAAAAGCGTAGACAAAATATATAAGAAGCTGTTCTCAAAACATCACACTCACGCAGTGAAGGACACTGATCCCTGATATCGGGAAATAAGTGAAATGGTTCCTATAGTGCCCTATTCTATTGACTAGGCTGGGATTTGAATCTGTGTTATAGAGAGGAGGAAGCTGGCATAGCCCAACATTTTCCCTGATTTGTGGAGGGGGTAGTCACTGATTCAGGAAGACTGCTATATTTCACAGAGCAGAGTACCAAAGAAGAGAAAGTTGTTCACAGAGAGAACCCCAGAGATCAACAGATGGTCTGCCTTGAGTATTCAATGGAATATTGATAAACTCTTGTGTATGAGGACACTGAGACCAGGGGAAGGAATAATACCCACTGCCATACAGGGTCAGGAATAATGCCTGACAGCCAGTGTGGAAGATCTCACAATGTACCTGCCATTTGGAAAATACTTGATCTTTGTGTCAGTACTGGGCAAAAATTATCCGTAAATTAAGTGCTGCCTGTGCCTTGCCCAAAATATCTTTAAAGAAAGACCTGAAAGGTCAAGCTATTTGTAAGTAACTAAACCCTGTCCCAAAACAAAGGCAAGGATATTTTTAGGAATCTAAAAGTTTCCAGCATCTGACAGGCTAAAACTGACCATGTTTGGCAGCCCATAAAAAATTATCGGGCATGCAAAGAAGCAGGAAAATAAGACACATAAGGAAGGGGAACTCAACTGACACTGACCCAGAAATTACACAAATGATATAATTTATACATCAGAACATTCAAATAGTTATTATAACTAATATTAGTATATCCACGATATTGTAGGGCAGAATGAGCATGTTAAATACAGACATGCAAGTGGTATGTAAGACCTAAACCAAACTTCGCATGACAAAAGCAATGACTAAAATAAGAAATCAGGTCTATGATTACTGAATGGAATTAAAGGCATATAGACAGTGCAGAAAAAAAAGGTTGATGAACCTAAAGACATAGCAGTGGAAATCGTCTGAAATGAAACACACAGACAAAATATGCCTGCAAACCATCCAACATACATGTAATTGTATCTCCAAGGAACACAGACAAGAAAACTAATTTGAGTAAAGAATGAAACTAATTTGAATTTATAGTTGGTAAGGTTGATGTAAACCAAAAATATATAGTTCCAATAAGGTCAATGAACCTCAAGGACAGGAAATATGAGAAAAACTACACCAAGGCACCCCACAATCAAATTGCTTTAATCCAGGGAAAGGGGGGGAAAAGATTTCTCATCAGAACCAATGCAATCTAAAATACAGTAGGATAACATTTTTAAAGTACCTAAAGTAGGAAACCATTATGACCTGGTGTTAGGCAAACATTTCTTAGATACACCACCAACAATATGATTCATTACAAGAAAAAAATATGATTGGATTTTATCACACTAAAACTTTCGCTTTTCAATGAACAAATACTTTGAAATCACAAGAATGAGACTGGGAGAATATATTTACCAATCATCTATGTGAAATGGGACTTATATCTAGAACATATGGGCAATCCGCAAGATTCAATATTCTGAAGCTAAATATCTAAAAAAAAGGCAAAAGATTTGAGAAGACACATTACCAAAAAAGATATATGTACAGCAGATACACACATGAAAATGTGTTCAGCATCATGAGGGGAAATGCAAATATAAACTACAATGAGATAAATGAGATACAATGAGATCAACTACTACTTCATGCTTACAAGATGTCTAAAATCAAAAGACAGGGTTCCGAAGTGTTAGCTAGGATATGAAAGAACTGGAATTCTCACACACTACTGATGAGAATGTCAAAGTGATAAAACTACCCTGGCAAACAGTTTGACAGTATCCTAAAAAGCTGAACATGCAACCTATTCTATGATTCAGCCAAATCTACTCTCAGATATGTTCACTAGAGGGATCAAAGTATACGATCATACAAAAAAATAAATAAATAAAAGAAAGAAAGAACAGAGAAGAAAAGAAATGAAAAGAAAAGAAACAAAAAGAAAAGAAAAGAAAAAATGAATGTTTATAGAAGCTTTGTTTTCAATAGGCAAAGGAGCACCTGGTGCCTCAGTTGGTAGATTTCTTGATTTCTGCTTGGGTCATTATCCCAGGGTCCTGATATTGAGACTCACATTGAGGTCCACACTAAGCATGGAGGCTGCTTAAGATTCTTTTTCTCTTTCCCTCTGCTCTCCCTTTCTCTTTCTCTCTCCCTCCGCCTTTCCCTCTGCCTCTCCATCTCCCTCTCCCTCTCCATCTCCCTTTCCCTATCTCTCCCCCACCTCACCTTCCCCCCTCCCCTCTCCTTCTCACTCACTCTCTTTCTCTCACTCTCTCTCTCTCTCTCTCTCTCTCTCACTCTCTCTCATAATAAGAAATAAATACGCCAAATGTGGAAATAATACAAATGTCCACTGACATGTGAACGGATAAACAAAGTAGTAACAGACTATTGATACACACAACACTGTATAATCTTCAAAATACTAAGTGACAGAAGTCAACTCCCCACCTCTAAATAATAAGGAGTATGTCTTATATAATTTTATTTGTATAGTATTCTAGAAAATGCAAGATAATATGTAGGGACAGAAAACAGACCAGAGATTGCCTAGGAATGGGAATCGGGAAGACGTGGGGGACGGAGGGAAATCTAAGGGATACAAGGACATTTTTAGTGGTGACAGACATATTCTTTTCCTTGTTATGTATACATTGGTGGATATGTGACCAAAATTTGCCAAATTATGTAATTGTATTTATTAGTATTGTTATTAATATTAATTATTAATTAAGTAATTTATTTATTAGGGCTTTTTTTTCAGAGACAGAGATGAAGCGTTCATAAGTGGGGGAGAGAGACAAGGGAAAGAGAGAATCTTAAGCAGACTGCATGCTTAGCATGGAGCCCAATAAAGGGCTTAATTGAACCTGGGATCATGACCTGAGCCAAAATCAAGAGTCTGATGCTCAAGTGACAGCCATCCAGGTGCTCCACCAATTACGTACTTTAAATATGTACAGTTTGTGTATATCAGTTAAACATTAATGAAGTTGTTAAAAAAAGCAAAACAAAACATGATTGGATATTGTGTCTTTTGACCTCTGGGGCTGCTATTTCAAACCTGGTCCACCAGCATCTACTGATTCTCGGAATCCCCAGTATCTTTCATACACTCACATAAGTTCTTCAAAATAAATGTAACTTGGGAAAAGGGGAAATCCCCTGGCAGTTATCACGTGTATCAATTATAAGTGTCACATCACTTAGAACTATGATCCATACATGAGATGGGTGATATAGCACATGTTTGCTTTCGACAACTTGGAGCTGTTTGAGTCCCAGCACCCCATTACCCTTGTACACTTGTTAATTACTAGTTTACCAGTTAATGGTCCTCTGTCTCCTTATACTGTATAAGAAGGGACTTGGTCTGTCTTGCTCACTTCTGTGTTTATAATGTTACAGAACCAGGCTGGAATGCTGGCGGAAAAACCAAATGGAGCTCGGAGATTTTCTTTGGATTGCAGATCTTGGTGGAACGGCGGGCTCAGAGGACGCTGTTTCTCCAAACGTCTGAGGGCTGAATGCAAGTGGGGCAGGAAATTTACAGTCATCAGCTGCCATATCTGTGGGGGTTTTCCTGCACACAGAAAACAAAGGAAGAAGAACCAGGGGGAGGGGTCTCTAAGATAGAGACCAGAGTTCGTTTTAGTCCCACTGTCCATCTTTGGTGCAGTATTGTATTCACTTCTCCAACATTATCCCATTTTATGCCTTTTAAGAAACCTTTTTAGTAGGTATCACCTTTCAGTTTTTTAGGTTGGTACCCTCAGAAGGCTAAGATGTCTGCAGTAGTTTGGCGAGCAACAGTGTTTTCAAGAAAATATATTATGGTATTCAGTATAGAGGGGCCAATGGGTACAAGTAAAATTATGGAGAAGAGGGGCCCTGCCAGGGCAGGAAGCCAGGATCCCAATCCGTGAGATCTCATTTGTTCCATTGATTGGTACTTTCTTGTTGTCTATCTTGAATTATTATTATTATTATTATTATTATTATTATTATTATTATTATTATTATTATTATTATTATTATTATTATTATTTTACTTTTTTAGTTCCTTAACCTTAATTGTAAGTATTTCTGACTGGTTTAAAAAATAGCAACATTCCTCCCCCTGAAAAGATGCGAGTCCCTCCATTTTCTGAAGTGAGGAGGTCGGGGGCCTGTCTATTTTGGGGGGTTACTGCCACCAGAGAGTTTATTTGGTTCTCTAAAGTTACCAGAGACTCGGCCACCCATTCCATGTCTTCATTTATCTCTTGAGATAGTCTATGGTACAGTCCTATGCATAAACCTATGCCCCCTTATACAGTTCCTATTGCTGTCACAATTTTTGAGCCTATCAGAATGGGTAGCAGGACTGCCCGTTTAGCCTGAGACTTGGGGCTAAAGGTTGTTAGGAACTGATCTTCAGTGTATACAAATATCTCTGGGGTCCGGAAAATGGAATAACATTTCTGAGTCCAGTTGGCCTCTAAGCATCGATAGGCCGAATTAGTACACAGATAGAACACCCCAAGGGTGCAACATAGGGTTGTAGTCCTCATTAATGTTCTATCTCTTCCTCATACAGAGGGCATTTAGGGACTGTACGGATGAGGTTGTTGGCATTGGGAGATGGACCCTAGTGGCCAGGGGTCCAATTCAGACAGGGGTGTTGGTTTTGAGGTTTTCAGGAGCTTCCTAGGTCAAACGGATCGGAGTAGCTAAGTGAGTCCTCTGGTTGAGGGGCAAGCACATCCAGCAGGTTTGCATGTGATTATCTATCTTATGGAGGACTAGTAGAGCAGTTTCGGACCAATTCTGGAGTGGGGAATTGGTAGGCATCTGATTGACGGCTGAAGTTTCAAACGTTGTTCGGCCACTGGCAGAGTGGTCGCCTTTATGGCTTGAATTACCCTATCCTGGGTATATGCTTTATAACTTTTTGAAGGGCCCTGTAGTGCAGCCCTTCCCTGTTTGAGATTCCCCATTGAGGAAGGTAAGTGTAGCAAGCTCGCTTCCGTGTCTGGAGGCCCTTGTTGTGACATGGGTTCCTGATAGTTTGGTTATATCCTCGGTCCAACACTTAGCACTTCGGGCACCAGGTGACTGACAGAGAGTGGGTGTTTTTCCCATGTAGCAATCATTGTGGAGGGAGGGAAAGGTGCTGAACACCCTGGACGCCCTTATTGTCCTATAACAATTGTGGGGGCAAATTTGATAAGCGGCAGTTGTGAGGGTGAGAGTGGTTATCATAATATACAGGCAATACTTGGTAACCCTCCCATCCAGAGGAGGTATGTGAGGACCAGGATGTATCTTTTACACCATATCCAGAATGTTGGTGCAGTCTCTATCAGCCCAACAGTAAGAAGTAAGACCAGGCTTATGACACCAGTAAGGGGCAAGGGTTGGCAAAGTAGCATTCAAACCCCTGGACTTGGTTCACGCATTGATTCCTCAAGCTCCTGCTGTGTGCAGGCCAGCCATCTCCCATGGTGTGGCTGGAGCAGGGCTGGACACCTCAGGGGTCAGTTCCATTTTGAGGGTAGGTTTAATGGGATGACTGGATCTGGATCACTTCACCAGGTTGTGAATTTCTGAGTGCACTTCTTAACTGTGGAGTGATGGACCCGTGGGGTGATACCTGAAGTTTTGGGGGCTGTAGGAGTTGTTAGAATAACAGTGAGAGACCCAGTCCACCATGGTATAAGAGGTTCCTTCTTCCAATCTTTGACCCACACAGAGTCTTCTGGCTGAAAGAAGTGAACGGGGTCCCTAAGGAAATTGTGACCCTCTCTATGGTGTATCTAAACTTGTTTAGGACTGCCCCCAAGTTCTGGAGCTGTTATCTTATTTCTTTGTCTGCAATCTGGTTTAGGTCTCCTGGGAGCTTTCCTGAATGTGTGTGTGCGTGGGGGTGGGGGGAGGATCGCCCATATAATAACTCAAAACGGGAGAATCTCAGTGCCCCAGGCGGGCATTGGGCACACAGGAGGACCAGCCAAAGGAAATCTGGCCATGGGGGGTTAGTCTCTTGGTGGAACTTGGCCACGGTTTCCTTGAGGGTGCAGTTCATCTGCTCTACCTTTCACTGAGCCCTGGGGGCGTTAAGCAGTGTGCAGTTTCCAGGCAATGTTAAGGGACTTTGTTAGGGTTCATATAATGTCCGTCGAAATGCAGGTCCATTATTACTGTGTGTGGTTAAGCCCAATCTCCCATAGAAGAGCCTAGGCCACCTCGTGACTTCATTCCATTCTGGTCTGGAAAGCTTGGACGCATCCCAAATTGGTGCAGATTATTACAAGGAGGTACCTCAACCCTTTATTTGGTTGTAGGTTGGTAAAGTCCACCCCTAAGTCCATCCTTTGTGAGCCAGGCAGGGGCCGTGGGGCCGAGCAAGCATTGTTTTTGGCACACGTTACACATTATTCACTGAGAGCCTGGCATAATGCTGGCAGTTGGCTGATATCGCAGTTCTTTTTGAAGAGGACCTCTAGAGCAGTTTTCCTTAAGAGGGTGAGTTAGTTATCTTCTTTCACTAGCTGCTTTTACATAGATGATGGGACAAGACTCACCATCCGTCTTTGCTTAGTGTGCCCACTTCTGTGGAAGCCCAATTTCTTTCTTCACTTGTGTACATGGGTGATGAGGCTTCCTTCTGGGGCGCAAGAGTCAGAGTGTAGGTAGGAGCTTCACCTAGGTCACCTCAGGCAGCCACTCTGGCTGTTTTGTTGGCCTGGTGATTTCCTGATTTATGGGTTCATTTCATTTCTGAGGTCCCTTACAGTGTAGGATAGCTACTTTGTCTGTTAGCCATATGGTCTCAAGAAGCTTTAGTATTTCTTCCTCATTTTTGATAGTTTTCTCTGAGGCGGTAAGGAGGCCTTTTTCTCTATAGATGGCCCCATGTACATGCACAGTAGCGAAGCCATAGGGGAATCGATGTAGATGTTAACTCATTTACTTTTGCTAAGGATGATGGCTCAGGTTAAGGCGTACTGAGTCCAGCCCATTGTGCCGACCATCCTTCCGACAAGGCCTTAGCTTCCTGAACTTCCGTGGTTGTGATGACTGCATACCCTGCTCTTTGGCTGCACTCCTCTAAAAACCCGCTCCCATCGCTAAACAGGGTGATCCCTGGGCTTGTTATACCCTGGTCTTAAAGTCTGGGAAGCTGGCGTAGACTTCATCCACTACTCCAGAACACTCATGGTCAGGTTCACCCTCCTCTGTGGGAAGGAAGGTGGCCAGGTTTAGTGTTCTTACACTGTTGGAGAGTGAGCCTTGGGTTCTCATAGAGAAGGCCTTGGGATTGTGTCAGCTGAGAAATGGAGAGGAAATGATATCCTTGGGTGCTTGTGAGCCACACGACCGTGTGTGGGACCTTAACATTAAATGTTTGGCCCAGTGTGAGTTTGTCTGCAACCTTGATGAGCAGGACTGTGGCTCTGAGCTTTTAGGCACAGGGGCCATCCTCCAGCCACAGGATCAAGTTTTTGTTTTTTGGTTTTTTTTTTGTTTTTTTTTTTTTTAGACAGAACACTGGCCATTGCCGAATCACCATGCTCTGAGTGAGCACTCCTTTTCGTGTGTGAAGAAGTTAAAGGGTCTGTCTATGTCAGGCAAACCAAGGGCTGGGGCTTGTCCCAGAGCCAACGTTATTTCTGTGAAAGCGGCCCTCACCTCCTCAGTCCATGCAAGGGGCTCCCAGTTTGGTCCTCCCAACAGGTCATAGAGGGACCTCACTATGGCTGAGCATCTGAGGATTCCCAATGCGACAGAACCCTCTGGCCCCTAAACATTCACACAAGCCTCGTTTTGTTTGGGGCTGTGGCAGTGTGGTGCCACACTTTCTTCCTTTCCGGTCCTCATTCTCCTTTTCCTTTTGTGAGGAGGGAGCCTAAGTATTGGACCTGCTGCTGACGAATCTGTGCCTTTTCCAAGAAGCCTGGTACCCCAAGTAGGATCAGAGCTTTAAGAAGGCCTGTGTACCTTTCATACAGTCTTCCTGGGTGTCACTGGAAAGGAGGTCTTCTATGTATTGGAGAAGGACATACCCTGCGGTTTCCTTCGGAAAGTCAGTGAGATCTGAACCTAGGGCTTCCCTCAGAAGAATGGGCGAGTTGTTGAAAACGTGGGAAAGTAGTGTCCAGGACATGTGTATCCGGTGCTCTGTAACAGGTTCAGTCCATTCAAAGGCAAACAATGATTGCCTTTGCGGAGCCAGGCAGAGGCAGAAGAAAGCATCTTTTAGGTCGAAGCACGCAACCCTTCTGGGTGACCACGGAATTTGGCTGAAGAGAGTATACTGAGGGTTCGGAATGACTGGGTGTAAGGAAACAGTCCCTTTGCTGATGGCCCTCAAATCCTGTACTGGTTGGTGTCCTCCTCCTAGCTTCTTGCCTGGCCAGAGTGAGGTATTCCAAACTGATTGGCACTCAGTTAGAATACCTCTTTCTCTGAGCTTGGTCAGGTGCTCTTGTATGCCCATTCTAGCCTCTAGTGGAAGGGGGTACTGCCTTGGTGTCTGAGGTTGAGCTGCAGGGTTCAGGTCCACAATGATTGGGACCTAATTCCAAGCTATTTCAGGCGGGTTATCATCAGACCATAGGGAGGGGAATGTAAGCCTGAATTCTTAGGGGTGACAAGGTAAGGCCTGGGCACAGAACAGTCTCCATTCTTCTTCCCTTGGCAGGGGTATCGTCAAGACCAGGTTTCCTTCTGCCTCGGTTTAATTGGAGGCTAGTGTGTCCAGTGGGGTCAGAAGGTATCTGGGCCCCAAGTTTGGAGAGTAGATCGCGGCCCAGGAGAGGAATCGGGCAGTCAAGTAAGTAGAGGAACTTATGCCGGACCTTGTGACCCCCAAGTGCACCTTGTTGAGCTTGACAGAAGGGCTGTTGCATTGCCTGTGTTCCAGTAGCCACAAGTATGGTTGCTGTCTTTTGGCCTATGGGCGCTACCAGGGAAGTAACCAAGGAGTATTCAGCCCCAGTTGAAAAGTATTTTAACCATGAAATTTATTGTTCAGCCTCCACCTCATTTCAGCCGTGGGTTCATGGGGGCCGAGAAAGAAAGGGTCTGGTCCCCCTCAGTCCAATTCTACCCCGGCCACATCAAGAAGGTTCTCACCTCTAGGTTCCTCCAGATATTGGATGGGTTTGAGGTCCCCATCCAATTCGGACATTCTTACAGTTTTCCTTGCCTTTGCAGTATGCACACTGGTCCCTAGCTAAGGGGGCTATGGGCTTCCACCCTTTTTGTGGTTGGGGATTTTCGCTGCTGCGAAAAAAACAGCAGCATCTGTTCTTTAGTTCTGCTGTGAGAAAGGTAGCCTTCTTTTTTAGTCATCACTTCTTTCAGCTGCAAATTTCTTTTCCTGAAAACTGTATTGACGACCTCTAACAACTGAATGATATTCATCTGGCAAAGCCCTCCAACTTCTGGAGTTTTCGTCGGATATCTGGGGCAGCCTGTGCCACAAAAGAGGTATTTACCATCTGTTGACTTTCTGGTGCCACGGGGTCAAACGGGACGTATACAGGGTACGCTTCACAGAATCTTTCATAGTAGTCTCCCGGAGACTCCCCAGGGTGCTGTGTGACTGATGATATTTTAGTCATATTCATGGGATTGTTGACTCCAGCTCAGACTCCCTGAAGGAGGGCTTCCTGGTATCATCAGACGTGGCCCTGTCCTCCTTCTGTGGTGCAATCCCATGTTGGGTGTTCTTCAGGCATGCAGCTTGAGCCCAGACAGTAGGGTCATTGATTCCTGGAGATGTGTGATTTTCTAGGTACTGTCATGTTTCTGTCATCCTTATTTTTAATTCAACAAAGTATGGAGTAACTGTTGACAATCTTCCCATGTCTGTCAGTAGGTCGGGATGAGGGACTCCATCAAGTCAACCATTGCTTGTGGCTTTTCGGAGTATGGTGGAGTGTTGTGTTTCCAATTGAGGAGGTCGGTTGTAGAGAAAGGTAGATAACACATCATGGAATGTCTGGTCTGGACTCGGTCCATCCTCATTCTGTCTTTCAGGCTCTATCGTCTCCTTTACATGCATTCGGAGAGTTTTAGGTCTGGGTTGAAGCGCAGTCTGGCTGCTGGCCCATGTGGGGGTGGGTTATGTGGGTCTGAGAGCGGCGGGGAGATGGGCGGCACTGACTGCAGTGGCAACTGCACTGACTCTGGCTGTGGCTGGAGAGACAGATGTAGGAGGAATCTCAAGCTCAGAGAGCTTGAAGAGTCATGAGGAGGTGGAAAGACAATATCTTCCTCCATATCTCCTTCAAATATTAGAGGAGCAGTGGGTCGCTTCTTTGGCTCCCTGGGAGAGCTCCAGATAAAGTTTCTGAAACCTTTGCCTGGCTCTGTTTGCTAATGATGAATCACCTTCAAGGCAGTAGATTTGGGGCAATTTCAAGCCAGGAGTCGATGTACGGAAATTGATCAGTGTGGCCTGGGTTCCAGGTGACTATTAGCCAAACCTGCTGCACTATTTGAGCATCTAACGTCCCTTCTGGAGGCCATCCTACATTGAATGTGGGCCATTCTAGTTCACAAAGTTTCCTTAACTTCTTGGGTGTCGTTGTCACCCCATGGTAACCTGAAAAAACCTTTTAACACTTTTTGGTCACGACCTCTAAAATCGTAGGCTTACTCTGTTTTCATCCCATTATTAATTTTTTTCTCATATTTGGTGACACAAAGACGGACAAAATTAGGGTATACCGCCGGATGAAAGGACTATTCAGATACTCCTCTGGTCGCATTCCTGAGGGAAAGTTTAGGTGAGGTTTGATTATAGTGGACTCGACTTTGTGACTTGTGATGGGAATCTGATCCGATACCGCCCTAGACCTTATACTCTCACAATGACTCAGGGGAGCCCATTCAGACTCCATAGACTTTTGGGGACCTTAAGGGCACCCGTCCATAAAGCCACAAACTGTAACTCGACAGGAAACCCTGGCTTAGCTGTACATCGTCTCTCTCTCTCTGTCTCTCTCTCTCTCTCTGTCTCTCTCTGTCTCTCAGTGTCTCTCTCTCTCTGTCACACACACAAACACACACACACACACACACACACTCGCCCGTGCGCGCGTGCGCACCAGAGTCTATTACATTTCCCTCCACAAAATTTTCTACCAGGGACACCTATTAAGACCTCTGGGGATTGATCATGTCCCCCTTCCACTCTTTTGGGTATGCTTGACTTCTTCAGGGCCCGGCCTTACCAGGTCCATGGAGCAGGACCTGCCCAAGACAACGGAAAGGAAAGCTGCTGAAATTCAGGCAGAGCATGCACTTTCTCCCTTGTGAGACTTTGCTTTGCCACCACCTCGCTGTTCTCCCAAACCGGTGGCAACAATGGACCAGTGTGGTTGGGTTTCCTGGTCAGCAATCTAGTATGTTATGGAACCAGGCTGGAACACTGGAGGAAAAACCAAGTGGCACTCAGAGAGTTTGGTCAGAGAGCTTGACTCACCAAACATCTGAGCGTAGAGTCAAGTGGGGAAGATAATTTATAGTCGTCAGCTTCCATATCTGTGGGGGTTTTCGCACATGCACCAAACAAAGGAAGAAGAACCCAGAAGCGAGGTCTCTAAGCTAGAGACCAGAGTCTGTTTGAGCCCCGTTGACCATCTTTGGAGTACTTTATTCACTTCTCCAACAAGAGTAGAGCTCTAAATACCACATAATATATGCTCATTAAATCTATATTAAGTGAATAGTTCTATTGTTTCTGTATCGGACATATAACAAGAATTTTGACAATCTATATGGTAAGAGTCCCCAGACCATCACATTATAGGGATTTCAAGGTTGTCTAGTACCCACACAATATTAAGGTTTGTTTACAACCACCATAAGCTAACCCTACAACCTCACATCCTGGATCATATAATGCCCCTGTCTCCTCCTCATTCACAATCTTTTGCAACTGAGTGCAGACAATTCCATAATGTGGTCTTGATTCAGAAAGCCACATTCCTCAGTTTCTCTCAGTCAGACAGAATGAAATCTGACTGTGAACGTCTGCCAGTAATGTTGCAATAGAGATGAAGAAGATCAATTCAAGTGGACTCCCTGAGCTGACCCCTAGAATCTCTTTAGGGCATGAGTACAGTTAAATAGAAATGCTGCACTCAGAAATATGTCTGCTGCTTATCCAAGGAACAAAAAGCAAGCATTTAAAAAAGTAATCCGTTTCCCTGCAGAACAGCTTAATCAGGGAGAGTGAGTGGTGCAAAGTGGGTCAATTCTTCTCTATGGCCTTAACTATTGTAGAGACACAGTTCAACCTATGGGGGCGTTTAACAGAAACGTGAAACCTGAGAGCTGCCATTGTTGGGTAACAATGTTCTCTAACTGTGCCTTATGCATTGACATGATAATCCAAGGGAGACAAGCATTAATTATAAGTGGCTTAGGGGCGGCTAGGTGGCACAGTCGGTTAAGCGTCCGACTTCAGCCAGGTCACAATCTCGCGGTCCGTGAGTTCGAGCCCCAAGTCAGGCTCTGGGCTCATGGCTCGGAGCCTGGAGCCTGTTTCCGATTCTGTGTCTCCCTCTCTCTCTGACCTCCCCTGTTCATGTTCTGTCTCTCTCTGTCCCAAAAATAAATAAAAAAAAAACGTTGAAAAAAAAATTTTAAGTGGCATAGAAATGGACAGTTTCTACATGCTTCATCACCTCTATGTAATAATTAGTCCTGTCTGCTCTTTGCACGTGAACATTCCGTTGTTGGTCATTTTCCCCAAGAAAGAAATGGTCACTTGTGCTTCAGTGGGCTTGTAAACTTAGCCTTCCTGAATAGGGTTGGAGACATCCAAAGGGCATCTCTTGGTACCTGTTGTTTCATTTTGTTCGATAGTTATGGACCTACCCCGATAAAAGGATTCGGAATTTTCTTAGTATGTCTTAAGACTGAATTGGAAGCCCATTTTCCGTATTCCATTCAACTTAACAAAGAGAGTATTGCATGTCAGACATTGTGAAACATATAACTGAAGGAATATTACCTCACAAAGATTGACCCTCAAAATCAGTACACCTTACTAATGATGCCTTGTTTTTTGGAAGGTCATGAAGGTGCGGATCAAGGGAAGAATGGATTAAAATTAAATGGAACCAATAAGAAAATATACAAGTACATTTGCCCTTAGTACGGATAACCAATAATTCATGAAATGTTGTTTATTTCATTTATTTATATGTATGTGTATGTGTATGTGTATGTGTATGTGTATGTGTATGTGTATGTGTATGTGTATGTTTATGCTTATACTGGGCTGTGGCGAAATATGTGTTCCTTACAGTAGATTGGGGATAAAATATTTGAAAGACGCTGTGCTAATGCACATTATCAAGCTT
Organism: Puma concolor; assembly: GCF_028749965.1. Taxonomy (NCBI): domain Eukaryota; kingdom Metazoa; phylum Chordata; class Mammalia; order Carnivora; family Felidae; genus Puma; species Puma concolor. Next base: position 137,943 of record NW_028240202.1, read on the forward strand.
CCTGGTGCCTCTGTAGTTTGGGTTCTTGATAGGGCTTAGGTTCATCCGCTTCATGCGCTTGCATGAAATTTGGAAAATATGATGGCTAATTTTATGTGTCAACTTTACTGGGCCACAGAGGTCCAGATGCTTGGTGAAACGTTTTTCTGGTGTTTTGTGATGGGAAATACTTGAGTCTGTACAGTGAGTAGAACAGATTATTTTCCTAATGTAAGTGGGCCTTATCTAATCAGTGAGAAGGCCTGAATAGAATAAGGATGATTCTCCCAGGGATACTAGGGAATTGCTCTTGCCTGCCTGAAAGTCTTTAAACTGGGACATTGGCCTCTTCCCCGGATTCAGACTGAAACAGCAGCTCTACCTGAGATTCAAGCCTGCCAGCCATTGGACAAGAACTATGCCATCAGATCTCGTGGGTTTCCAGCTAGCCAACACATCCTGAAGATCTTGGGACTTGTCAGCGTCCACATTTATGGGAGCCAATTCCTTATAAGAAATATAAATAAACAAACAAACAAACAAACAAATAAATAAATAAATAAATAAATAAAACATTCATAAATATATAAATATATTTATCGTAATAGATTCATATTTTATGTGAATGTATTTACATAAATATAAACAAATATAAATATATAATATATATTATATATTATAATATATATTATATATATATATGAGAACCAGAAATTTTCTCTGTTTAATTTTATTAATTCAGAAGGTGAAAAGTATTATCTATTGGTTCTACAGCTGTTTTTTTTTTTAAACTAATGTGGTAGACATTATTCTAAAGAAAAAAAAATAGCCCCCAACGATCCATACCTTACAGCTGACAACCCATGAATATGAAGAGAGACCATTTCTATAGTCGTGTTGTATTATAGAGAGAGATTTTCTGGATCAACCTAGTATCATCATGAACCCATGCATCATAAACCCATAGAAAGCAGAGAGTTTTCTCTGGCTGGCCATCCCACAATCTGAAAATGAAGACCTCAGTTGTATAATTGCAAGGAACTTAATTGTCCGAAACCCAAATAATCTCAGAAGTAGATTTCTCCAGATAAGAACCCAACCTACTGACACTTGACTCTTACCTAGTGATACCCTAGGCCCAGAACACCAGTGAGTCTGCCTGGACAGAGCAGTGAGTCTGCTGGGGTTATTCTGCCAAGACAATTCTGCAGGGCTGTCTTTGGATTCTGGGAGTGCAGTGTATACCCCACTTAACTAACACTTCTCCTGATGGTTTGAACACACAATTGCTCATATTAAGTCACTGCTTGAATATAAGGTAATTTCTGCCATATGCTACTGAAATTTGACTATTTTATTTCCACATATCTCCTACTTGGTAAATGCAATGATACCTGTAGCTTATTTCAAACTCAAGTAAAACAAAACACAAAACTCTAAAGAACGGACCACTCCTTACCTCTTGAAAATACCTCTTCTTTTGTGTTTGATAACATTTGACTCTCCTGGTTTCTCTTATATATTCCCTCTACTAATTTTCATTCTATTCTCCTGCCTCATTTCCATTCATCAAGCATGCATTGAGCACGTACTATATTGTAGGCACTGTATACAAAGTACAGAGGTCTTATCTAGAACTATTAATGGACCTTGTTATCCAGGGATCTGCCACTGTGTAAACAAATTAACTATACTGAGTTGATAACATCTGTAATAGTGGTGGATAAATGTACCCTGGAATTGCAAAGAAGAAAACACATGATTCTCTAGGTACCCAGGGAGTGCTTTACACAAATGAGAGTCACTTGAAGTGAGTCTTCTAGAGAAGACATATTTCAAATCAACAGAGTAAGGAAGGGCATTGCAGGCAGGAAAAAAAAAAGAGAGAGAGAGAGAGAGAGCAAGACACGGAAGTTTGAAAATGTGACACATTAAAGGAGTAGCAAAGTTTCCTTTGGATGGATTTCATGTGGGAATGGGAGATTGGTAAAGAGTGAGGATTAATGTAAAAGGTGACATATGAATTGGATCCTAGAAACAGTTAACAGGAGATAGTTATTGTGACCGAATGACGTTGATGACTACCCATTGTATTTAAATAAACCTGAAGACACTTCTTGCCTTAGTTAGAACGTAGAAAAATTATTAAAATATAAATAATCACTGTGTTTTGCAAAGTGGATGTCATTGACATGTGATGAGAACCATTTCAGTAGCACCGGGGAAATGCAGAATGGGAGTGGATTCAACAGAGAATTGGAGGAGAATGACTGTAGACAGGGAGTAAGGCAGTTCTTTCAAGGAGCGTTGTGACAAAATGAGGGCGAAAAATGAGGCAGCAGTGGGAAGGGAAGGGATCAGGGTCAAGAGAGGGCTTTGCTTTTTCTTTCTAAAATTTGAGAAATAAAAGCATTTTTGTAATTTCCATATTTCTGATGGAAATGTTGATATGGCAGAGTGGGGGATAACTGTTGACAGAAATGTTCTTAACAGGGCAAGAGTGACTTTGGTCTAGTATCCAAAAGATAATTGGCTCAGAGAGGAATGTACAGATCCTTCATGTTAATGTTGGTGAAAGCAGAGCACAAGGAAATAGATGTAGATGGAATGGTAGATGCGATAGGTGATTTTGCAAATTCTCTTTTCAGTGACCTGGTTTTCTCAGTGCGGTAATAGGCAAAGTTATAAGACCAGAGTGAAGAAGGGTTGGGAACAGTTGGAAGTTTGTGGAGAAGGAAGTTGTGAACTAGAGGTCTAGGTGTGTGAGGAAGTAGCCTTCTGACCTCACTTGAGTCAGTGGCCATCAAGTAACTTTTGCGCTGCTTTCCTCCAATTACATAGGATGTTGCTATGTGCAGGAACTAGATTGAACTTCCTGCGGTTCCCCACTTCTTTACCTTGGCATAGGTAAGGTTGCATCTGCCTGAGAAGCCCTCTCTACCATAATCACTCATATTTCAAATTTGCCTCAACCATTACTTACTTAATCCCACCAGGCAGAGTTAATTAGTCCCTTCTTGGAGCTCTTGTGGTACCATGTGCAGTGCCCTGTACCGTAATTTTTGCCATATTGTAATAATTTGCATCCCTGTCTCCCTAGATAATTTAGCCACTCCTTGAGGGGGTCAATTTGGTCATTGCAGCTCCTAGTATACAGGTTGACTTATGGGTAGCTTTTGTTAATTGTCAATTAAATTGAGTTGAATTGAATGGAGTTGGATTGAATTGAATGTACTGAATTGAAGTGAATTGAATTGAATTGAATTGCATGGAGAGAATTGGTAGAAAGAATTGGCAGGTAGGAGAGGCAGAGCCTCGAAACAGTGGTGACATTTAGAACAAGAATTTTCTGATCTACAAGGAGAGGAACTCCTGCTCATGAGAGTGGGAAAGGTAACTGTTTCCTCACATGTAGTGGTGCAGTGAATGGAGCCGAAACCCCAAATGAACTTCTGTAAATTGTGTCAACAATTCTTACTTCTATACTGTTTGCTTTGAGGACCAAAAGAGTTCATATATGCAGAAGGATTTTGTACACAAAAATGTGCTACATAATGTAAGTTACTCTTTCTCACAACACTCTGTGCCAAGATAAAAGAAATGTGTTGATTTTATATATTTTACTAAAGGGTAGCATGTATAACAGAGGAAGAGAAGGACGGGTTTAACAAAAAAAAAAAAAAAACAATGATGATAGTTATACTCGTCTTGTTGACCTTTCTAGTCTTCAAAGTCTCTTTAGAAGATATCATCATGGTCTCCTTCAGTTACAGATGCCTCTTATTGTCTCTGAGACAATAGCCCTATTATGATCTAATTTGCTAAGCCAGGTGGTGTGGAAGACAGATAAAACTGCCAGCTCATTCTGCAGGAAGCAGCATATAAGGAGCCCACTGATCTGACAGGCTTGTGTCACAATGCACAAGTTTGGGAATTGCCCAGGCTCAGAAAAGGCCAGTTTTTTGCAATATTATAAAACTCAAGAGAACTCTTTAACACAGAGGCGATGTTCACAGTTCCACAGCAATAACATGTCTGATTCTTGATGCTGACTAGAAGTCAACCAGTTATTTTAACACAGGTTTTAACTCTTATTGGTTTCACTTCACTTTCCCTTACGTTTCAGGTTTCTTAAGGGCAGGGACCATGTTCTGGGCTTCCTAACCTTTGCCCACACATGTCTTCCATGGTATTTCATGGGCGCTCCGTTATCATCTGTTATTAATTGGGTTTTTTAGTAGGTGTCAGGCAGCTTTCATGGTGACCACGTATAGGCAGAGCATAAAGAGGTGGCAATGGTGGCGCTTTCTCTACCATATGAACCACATGTTACTATCTTAAAATTCCTGGAATATATGTATGATGTCCTGTATGAATGATTGTGAGTTTATGACACTCATATTCTACTCCTTTTCCCCAACAGTTTAAAATACCTTTATGGCAGTTTACCTTCCTTTCATTCCCTAACTTAAAATAATTTACTTCTTTGGCTTTGGACTACCTGCCTACATCCTAATAGATGCATCACTAGAAAAAATGTTTGCATTTTGATGTGTTCTTAGCAGGCTGCCTTACTTGCCAAGTCTGCTGGGTGGGTTGGGTAACACTGTTATTTCTGGGAGGATCTTCTAAGATACAAGTAGATTTCTTGGGGAAAGTAGCATGTTGAGTCCGTCATTATTTGGAGTGAAACTCAGTCTACGTCCAGTAGACTTGGTCCCATTGGTCACATGAAGGAATGGAAAACAGGCCATATTCGTTTTGATGTCATAACATTCTGGGACATGTAGTGATGGCCATGAGGAAAAAAAAAAAAGAATCAGACTGGGGACTCCATTTAAGAGATGACTCAGCAAGCAGAATCAAGATGCCAGAATGAGGAACAAAGATAAATGCTGTGTAGGTTCTAGAGGTTGGAGACATTGCTCCAGCAGAGAGAAAATTCCTTCAGGGTTAGGGGAGAGGCTGGATAGTGATCTACAGGCCCCTTGTTACACCTCCAGGCCATGATCTTTCTACTCCCCTGCAATTCCTGCCTTCACCTCCTTAGTCCATCTATTCAATCCCAGAGTTCCACCCTTTTCTTCATGGAAATTTCTGGAGTCCCTTCCTACTCCTCTTTCTTCTCACGTTGCTCCTACCTCTGTTGTGGGCAATTTCACAATCCTGGTAAAATTGCTCTAGCAATGTAGCTTCAGGGTTCTTTAAATTTTCTGGGTCCCACAACCTTAAGAGTCAGTTTCCTCCAGTAGCTAACTTCCGTGATGGTATTTGAGCTCTATGATCATCCAGATGTCTTCTGCTAGAATGTCAAACTTAACGTGTCAATATCTGAGAAGATAACCTCCCCTAACCAGGTGCCTCACTACTTGACTTCACAACTTCTCTTCTTCAGCCCGATAGAGACTTGTGGTCCCTGCTTCCTCCCTCTCATTTCCCTGCATATCATCCCTTGTGGCTCCACTTCCCTTCCTAATGCAGTGTATACACCTCAGTATGTCACTTTGTGCTGGAACGTCCTAGTCCTCTGCTGCATCTGCTTTGGTGGCCTTGAAGCTTGGCTGAGTCCTCCACCCTGTCAGCCCATCCTCTGTCTCACTCAGCCCAGTGAACTGTTACAGGGACTCACAGTCACTAGGGTCACTCACTCTAATTTTATGGTTGTGGATGTCAACATACCCCCACAGCTTCTTGCCAATCTTAAGCGGTCTTCTCCCCACAGCAGCTATTCCATATCTCCATCATTTCCCTCAACCTATCTTTTTCACCTTTCCCTGGGAAATGGCTCTTATTTCATCAATAGAACGTAGATTGTAGACACCTTCAAACACTCACTCAGACCTCATAATGACACCTTTCAACACAAGTTTCAACCACAACCGCAGTATGAGAGACAAAAATGTTCCTATTCCCACTCTAGATTCATTAATTCATTCGGCAATCACTGAGAGCCCACTGAGTCTTACGAAGCACTGTGCTATATGCTTGGGACATTAGAGATGAGGGGGTAGACCCTACTCACAAGGCGCTTACAGTCACAAGGAGCTTACAATCATGTAGGGGAGACAGAAATTATGGTGTAATGGTCCAAAGATGCACGGAGCATTAGGGAGTGTGAAGGGAAAATCGATGTAACTCAGCCTTCAGGGATAGGAGATGAAGTGTGTAAAGGGACTATTCAGATGGGGTGGTATCTTGAACTAATCCTTAAAGAGTGAGTAGGTATTAATTAGGCAAGGTTGGAGTAGGAAGGAGACAAGAGGTTCAGGCATTACACAGTAGAGAAAAATCACACTGAATGTAGGGAGAGGGTATAAGTAAAAATTGGAAATTGACTCATTCCAATTCTTGACTGTGTCCTACGCTTTGTGAAGAGGTCATCTCACAAAGAACCACAAACGAGCACATGTTCCCAAAATTTCCTTCTCCATTTTTTATTCTTTATCCTAGTGTAATTCCTGTCATTCCCTCACCAGTATGATTCAATTAGTAACTCACTTCTGTGGATACTATGGCAACCACATTCCCTCTATGCTGCACCCTTCTGTATCTTTGCTTGGCATCAGTGGAGCCTCATGATGGAGCTCATATCTCTACTCCCCTTAGAGTGGACTTTGTAACATGCAAAAGTTATTCCATCACTGCCTTCCAAGCTGTGGTTCCCCCACACTCCAGCATGAGAGAAAACACCTTTCCCATCCACACCCTGCCCCCACCTTTGCATCCTTACTGGTCCTGGGCCAATTGTTCATGCACTTAGACACTCTCATGATCAACTATCAGCAAATTCCTTAATATGCCCTATTGTTTTATGCCTAGATGTCTTCCCTATCACCATGGGTATGTTTTGATGAAGCATCTTAATTGGTACGTATTTTAAGGCAGGCTAAAATAACTATCAAATATCTAACCTATTATCTCTTTTTTTTTTATTTGCCAGATAACAACGGTAATAGATGACCTTTTTTTTTTTTTTCATTTTTAATTTTCTATTACTGAAGTATAGATTACATACAGTGTTATTTTAGTTTCAGGTGTATAAAATAGCGATTTGATAATTCTATACATTATTCATAGTGCTCTCCGTGTTAAGTGTAATCATCATTTTTCACCATATCGTGTTGTTGTAATGTCAACTATATTTCCTGCGCTGTACTTTTCATCTCTGTAAGTTATGCATTCTATGACAGGAAGTTTGTAACTCTTAGTCACCTTTCCCTATCTCACACACCCCACCCCCTCTCTTATTGTAACCAGAAGTTTGTTCTCTATATTGAAGAATCTGTCTTTTCTTTTTCTGTTTTGTTTTTTAGCTTCTACATAAAAGTGAAATTATATGGTATTTCCTTTTATCGGAATAATCCCATGTAGCATAATACCCTCTAGGTTTACACATGTTGTTGCAAACGGCAGGGTTTTATTCCTTTTTTTTTTTACAATTAAATTATATTCCATTATATGGACACTACATTTCTTTATGTATTCATCTGTTGACAGACTCTTGGGCTGCTTCCATAGCCGGGCTATCATAAATAATGCTTTAATAAACACAGAGGTCCATGCCTCTTTTCAAATTGGGGTTTATGTTTTCTTTAGGTAAATACCCAGTAGTGGAATTATTGGATGATATAGTACTTCTGAGTTAATTTCTTGACGAACCTGCATTCTGTTTCCTAGAGTGGCTGCACCTATTTACATTCCCACCAAGAGTGCATTCGTGTTACTTTTTCTCTTACCTTCTCACCAATACTTGTTATTTCTTGTCTTGCTGATACTAGGCATTCTGTCAGGTGTGAATTGATGTGTCATTGTGGTTTTGATTCAGGTTTCTCTGGTTAGTGATGTTGAGCATCTTTAATGTGTCTGGTGTTGTAGTAGACACTCTTAATTGATCCCTTTCCCCTTCCCTTTTGATTCTTTCCAGGCTGATGACGACACTGATGATGTCATCTGACATCTTAACTCACCATTTTATTCTTCTATCAAAGGTCATACATTACTTCAAGTGTCCTGCTTTCCGGCTTCAATTTATGTTGTTTCCAATGTGTTACATGACGTCCCTTTCACGAGTCCCTCTAGGGCACCCCTACTCACCTTTTATTACTACCCACCGTCTCTCATACTCTTAGAAAGTTGCTCTAGTTACTTATCCTGGTCCAACACTCTCTTTCTATGCCCCGACTCTAATCTCTATACACACTTCAATTGACACCTCTTACACTTAATTTTTTTCCTAATGTTTATGTTTTATTCATGTATTTTTATTTTTGGAGGAGAGAGAGACAGAGCATCTGTGGGTGAGAGGCAGAGAGACAAGGAGGTGTAGACCAAAGCAGCCTCCAGCTCTCAGCTGTCAGCACAGAGTTCTACATGGATCTTGAACTCACAACCTGTGAGATAATGGCCCAAGCTGAAGTCAGCCCCTTAACCAACTGAGTCACCCAGGTGCCCCAACACATCTTACATTTTCATGTCTCCAATAGGACTAAATATTTCTGTGGACCAGGACTATCCATTCATGAAGTTCTAGCACCTCCTACAGTTTGGGAATAAAATAGACACTCAATAAATTGATGCTCAATTGAGAAATAAAGGAATGAATGGGTCTGAAGACAAAGGGCTCAATAAAGACTTTTGTTCCTATGAATTCACCCCAGAGTAACACTAGAGCATTTGATTTCAACTGGAGGGTCCTTTAGCCAATCGTGGGAGAATTTACCATATTCTAAGAGTTGTAAGCTGAGAGAGTAAGATTTTTTTGAAGAAATATGAAAGGTAATTTAATTTCCTAACAGGCCAAGCTTTGGAAGCTTAACTATAAGAACTATATGATGTAAGATGATTCTGGATCATGATGAAACTCAAGTGCTGTGAGAGCCGTGACAACATGGGGAACACACAGTAAGGACCACAGTAGTCCCGGAAGTGCTGTCCTGTATGAGAAAAGAGGGTTTAGTGACCCTGTATGGAGGGAGAGGATAAAGGGTGGGCAGAGTAGGGAGGGGAGGAAGTTGGGATCCAAACTGCAATATTGAAATATCAGAGGAGAGTTATTGTCATGTTCATAAACTTCCCTATATATATCCCAAGGAAAACTTTTTTTTTCCTTTAAAGAGCTTTTTAAAGGTAATATACACATGGTAAAAATTCATATAGTAGCAAAACGAGTTATTCAATGAAACTAAATCTATGTCTTCGCTAGGCCTCCATTATTCTTCCCCAGAAGAAGACCACTTTTAACAGTTTGTAGGTTTTTTTTTCCTGAATCTCAAGGTATGTACTTTGCATATATATATATATACACTTCTCCATTTTATAGAAACATGATTTTTGTGATTGTGAAAAGGTATGACATGAGATTTGCCCTGTTAAAAATTAAAGTGTCTGGTCCAATGGGACATTATATTTTAAATAGACTTCATGGTATTTCCTACCCTGGCTGCATTCGAGGTATTTAATCTGTCCCCTGTTTATGTGTATTTAATTTGTTTGTAGTCTACGACTATAGAAAGCAATGCTGCAGTGAAAGTCCTTGTACATATGTTTGCCTGCCAGAGTCCAGCAGAGTGTGGGTGGTGCCTCGAAAACCTTACCTGGAAAGAGTTTAATGGAGGAACTATGAACACAGGTGCTGGTGAGATAAACGGCCTCCAAACTAAGTAGTTGAGTCCTTGGGGACTAGCAAGAGAAGACTTCACCTCTCCCAGGCACCAAGGGACAAGGAAAGGACAAGTGTTACCAGAAGCCAATGAGCCCACGGCTGGGAGAGAAGCCACCTAACAGGAGATGTGGCCATAGACTGAGGAATAAGCCACTGCCAAAATTCCAGAGTTCAGAGTACATATAATGACTGCTTTTCTTTTGCTCTCTGGCTACCTGTTAGTATACCTGCCAACTATGGATGGAAGCCAGACGGCAAGAAAGCCTCAACGATGCAGTCCATGGAGGTTAGCTTACTGGCAGGCCTAGGATGATCAAAAATATATCTTCAAGCATGAATGGAGGATTAGCAGTCCCTGGCTTAATATTGTTTGACTTATATTTATTGGACCTTACAATGGTGTGAAAATGATAGCATTGTTAACAAATTGTACTTTGAAGAGAACCTGGCTGGCTCAGTGGTGTAAGCATCTGACTTTAGTTCATGTCAAGATCTCATGGCTCGTGAGTTCAAGCCTGCCTCAGGCTATGCTGACAACTTGCATCCTGGGGCTGACTTGAGATTCTGTGTGTGTGTGTCTCTCTCTCGGCCCCTTCCATGCTCGCACTCTTTCTGTCTCTCTTTCTCTCCAAACTTGAATAAACATTAAACGTTTTCGAAGATAAATTGTATTTCAAATTTAACTTTTTGACCTCTCCCAGTGCTAATGAGAGACGATACGACCCTCTCCTGTGATGCCTGGCAGAGCATCCAGCCACATCCAGTCCACCACATGATCATGGTGGTGAACAATCTATATGCTTACAGCCATTCTGTACTCACACAACCGTTGTGTTTATGCTTTCAACACAGTATTCACTGAAATACATGAGACAGTTAAACTTTAATGGAACATAGGCTGTGTGTTAGATGAGGTCTCATAATTTCAGCTCATGCAACTATTCTGAACACACATAATAGAGGCTAGACTAAACTATTATATTCAGCACTTTACGTGTGTTACATGCATTTTTGGGTTAGAATAATTTCCACTCACACTGGTTTTATCTAGTGGTGACTCCATCCTAAATCAAGGAAGATTTGTAATGTAAAAATCTTGGGAAATTTTTAGAACTGGAATTGTGGTATCAGTAGGACAGAAAGAACCTCTTCCACATCCATTCCTCCACCTCCTTCCCTTGCAGGTTATTACCAGCGCTGAGCTGTGCCGACGGGCACTCAGAATTAGGACTACATACCCCAGCTTCCCTTACAGCCAAAACAATATAAGAGGAAGTGTCATGTGGCAGCTTCTGAGAAAGTTGAGACACCTGTGTGTCTTGTGTCCTTTATTTTTTCTTTGATGTCATTCACATGCTGCCTTGGATCCTGAAATCTAGGGCCAAACCGTTTGGATGGAAAATGAACTGAGATTCTTCCAGCAAGAGCTGGTAGGAAATAGATTTCTATGCACTTCATAGACTACAGCTGCCGAATCAGACTTGAACTGTATACCTCCAAAGTTCATTGATTTGGGAGAGAAATCCACTTTTACCCTGTTAAAACCATAGTTCTTCCTTGTTCTGTGTCGTGGGGAAAAACCTAACCCTCATGAAGGTGTACAGATAACAGGTATAAATATGTTGAGTTTTTATGGATATTGTCAAGTTTGGTATTGTAAACTGAATTTTTAATACTGAGTTTGAATTCAGCTACTCCATTCACAGCACATGTCTTAATCTTCTTGTGCCTCTGATTTCTCAGAGGGGTAGTAATATAAAGCACTTCATTTGGTTGTTATGAGGAATAATTAAATTGAACTATGTGAAATAGATCAGTGTCTGTCCAACATGCCAAATACTCAATAAATGTTATTAGTGTTATTTTTACCATTATCATGTTAAACTGTCTTCCAAAGAAGAGGTACCAGTTCGCCAATTACATTTCTGAAATGCCTCTTTCCTCTTCCGTTTTCTATAGTGTGCATTACCAATGTTTTTGTCCAATAGAAGAGTAGTAGTATTTCATTTTTATTTGCAATTGCTTTCCAAAATTGTGGTGGTACGTCTTTACAGTTTTTAAAAGTCATTTATGCTTGTTTTCTGGTGAACTTCCTTTTTCTTTCCTCTATTCCTTCTATTGGATATTTGTTTTGTTTTACACTGTGGCTTAAAAAAAAAGCAATATAAGCATTATGGGAATTTGTCTTCTGTGTTTCTATTGGTGGGGCAAATATTTCCACTAATTTTCATTTGCCTTTTTTTAAATTTTTTTTATTTTTTTAACTTAATGTTTATTTATTTTGTGAGAGAGAGAGAGAGAGAGAGAGAGAGAGAGCAGGGAAGGAGAAGAGAGAGAGGGAGACACAGAATCTGAAACAGACTCCCGACTCTGAGCTTTCAGCAAAGAGCTAGATGCAGGGCTCAAACCCACAAACCAAGAGATCGTGTCCTGAGTCGAATTTGGAGGCTTAACCTACCAAGCCACCCAGGCAACTCACTTTTTTTAACTTTTCCTGTTTTTTTGTCTTTATTTTTTCTTTACAAAATTAAAAAATATATGTTCAATATAATAAAAATGATCCTTCTCTACTATCGTTACATCTGAGCTTAATGTCCACCCCTATTTTAGAAAGATCATTGTCATTCTGGATTATAAGAATAATTCCCCCATATTTTCTCCTAGGACTTCATAGATTGACTTACATAAAAAAATATCTTCTCCATTTGTAATAAAACTGGGGAAGGCAGTGAGATAAGATTTAAAGTGATTCTGCAGATGACTGTGTTGATGCGTTGGCAAAAATGAATGCTTTGACACTTAAATCTTGCCTAAGAAAGTTATATTTTCCTTTGATCCACGTAAAAGACACTTCTTAAACAACATGTGGGAAACCATCCTCCTTGCACGTATGGGGTAAGCTTGCCTCCTGGGCTTTTTTGTTTCTTTTTTTTCTTTTTCTTTTTTTTTTTTTTTTTTTTACTCTTAGGGGGAAACGCATAGGTTGTTTATAATGGAATTTTGTATTTCCAGATTAAGGTGCTGCCAGGTACAGCATAACTAATTTCCCAGTTTATAAGACTGCCTCTCACACATCGCTCCCTGGTGGTAGGCAAAATTTCCTTGTCTGCAACCAGGGCCATACTGCCACTTGTTCACAGGTTAAGTAATGATGCCAAGACATTTTTATGCCTATGCTAACAATGACCCACCTGTGGACAAGTGCAGGCAGATACTGCCGACCTTTTAAGGCCAGGGAGGGGTTTGAGCCCATGGCCTTCCACTGGGTTCCACCATTGTTTCTGCTCTCTCTGGTGTTTGTCAGTTGTTATCATCACGTTTGAGAACACACGCTCTAGAGTAAAACTATCTGACTATGTACTTCCATCTTGAGCTATAGGGAAACAAATAAAGTCCCCTTACCTTTTTTGTTCTTTGCTTTCTCTTTTGTGAAACGGGCATTATCACAGTGTGGAAATTCAATAATTAAATAAATAAATACATAAGTGCTTAAAATTTCTTAGAAACAAACGCTCAGTAAATATTAAGAAGGCTTTTCCCAATAGAGAATAGAAAAATAACTTTCTTGTTTTCTCCTAGGATTTTATAGATGCATTTTTATAAGAAAACATATAACATTGGTAACAATATTATAGCATATAATAATATGACATAATGCAAATTAAGACATTTATACGAAAAGTATTGACTTCATGAATAGTATCATTGTTACTATCATTCGAACAATGCATTAGCTTTGAAAGTTTCACTTAGTTATATACTAAATTTGCATATGCTTTGAACCTACTTCTGGATTCTCTATGATGATTCATTCATTCAGCTGAACCACATTTGCTTTATAACATAATTTATTATCTGGTAGAACTCACCTAATACATATGCTTCCTTTTCAGAAAAATTTTTCTGAATCAGCTTGAATTTTGGTATTTATACAAAAATCTTAGAACCAGCTGATCTGATTTTAAAAATCCATATTTTATTGGGCTTGCAACAAACTTCCATAGTAATTTAGTTGGCATTCTTACAATAATAACTTTTCCTATTCCAACAGAGGGAATGTTTATATTTAAGCTTTTTTTAAAAAAAAATATCTCTCAGATGAGTTTAAAGTTTTCTGAAAGGCTTATTTATATACTTCTTTCATGTTTCTTGTTAAGTTCCCTCCTTCCTTCTTTCCCCCCTTCGTTCCTTCGTTCCTTCGTCCTTCCTTCCTTCCTTCCTTCCTTCCTTCCTTCCTTCCTTCCTTCCTTCCTTCCTTCCTTCCTTCCTTCCTTCCTTCCTTCCTTCCTTCCTTCCTTCCTTCCTTCCTTCCTTCGTGCCTTCCTGCCTTCCTGCCTTCCCTCCTTCCACCTCCTTCTCCTTTTACTTCTGTTATGGCAAATGGCGCCAATTCTCTGACCATATTTCTAATTATTTCTTGTATGTATGGGAGAATGCTAAATTGTTACCTTGTGAGCCTGGATCATGTAATATCATCAGGAGGACTCATGAAAAATCTGATCTCCCTTCCTTCATCGCAGTTATGTATAATTGACACTTGTTGCAAGGAGATAAACGAAGTCAAGAGAATTTCAGTCTTAGAAGAGAAGCCCCTGAGGTGAGAGTAGCCTGAGAGAGCAATTGGAGAGGGAACAAATGTGACCCAGAAAGGAGCTCACTGAACAATGTGATTGGGACAACACCCAAAAAAGCAGGTTGATTAGGAATAGCACCAAAAAGTAATTGTCAGATATGATCAAAGCTGTACAAGGGCAACTTGAAAGTGTTAGGTGTTTTCCTTAAATACAAAAACTTTTGTATTTAACCAAGAAATTAAAAAGTTAACCAAGTTACCAAGTCAGTAAAATTAAACTTTTTTTCTTGTAAACAGAAAATTCAAGGAAACCAAATTATTAAAGTAAAACATGGTAACATTATAGAGCTTTTGGTTATTAAAAACTCCTATGTACATATGCCAATAAAACAGACAATGAATGTTTTGGACACAATGTAACTGACTACAACTGGTTTAAGAAAAAGAAGCAAGAGAATGAAAGCGATGCAAGTCATTTCTTTGAAAAACTAGCATAACCCCATAACTCTAACACTGGAGCAAATGAGTAAGACTTGGGGACCAGCTAGCCTGGCTGAGAGGTTTCTTGCCAACACTTACTTAGTTCTTACTCATACCGGTGAGGTTCTGAACATTTCACAAGTACTTCATGTCGTTCTCCTTAGGGCCCTATGAGGGAGGGGTTACTATTAACCTCCTTTTACACATCAGCAAAGTGAAGAAGTTCACAGGTTAAGGAACTTGTCTGCTCTCAAGGTCAACACAGGTGGCATGTGATGGAACTGAGAGGTGGCATGAAATAGTGTCCTCTAGTGCCAACTCACCCAAGTTGACATCCTGTCTCACCAGTACTAGGTGTATGATCATCGGCACAGAATTTTTTAATGCTTTTGTGTTTTAGTTCTCATATATGTAAGACCAAGAGATGAATATAATGATCATCTAAAGAGTTTAGAACAAGATCTGAAACATAGCAAACACCCCTTATATAGAATCCTATTATTACTGCTATTATTATTATTATTATTATTATTATTATTATTATTATTATTATTATTATTATTCAAACAGGACGGGACAGAGAATACCTAAAATGATATAATAACACATGTGCAAACAAATGAATTTCCTGATACCTAAAATATCAGAAAATCCAGTAATTTAATTAGGTGGTCTAAAGTGTTTTTTTTTTCTTTTTCTTATAAATTGTATTTATTTTTAAATATTTTATGGTTTTGAAACAATATTTTATTTCTTTCTGAGAGAATGCAAGCAGGGTCAGAGAGAGAGGAATAGCATATCTGAAGTGGGCATGATGCTACAGCAGTGAGCCCAATGTAGGGCTTGAATCCATGAACTGCGAGATCATGACCTGAGCCAAAGTTGGATGGTCAACCAACTGAGCCACCAGGATGCCCCTATTTTTTTTTCACATATAGTATTATATTAGTTTCAGATGTACAATATAATGATTCAGCAATTCCTTACAATACCCAGTACTCATGGCAACAAGTGCACTCCTTAATCCCCATCACATATTTCACTCACTGACCCCCCCCCCCACACACTGGTAACCAGCATGTTGTTATCTATAAATAAGTGTATGTTTCTTGATTTGTCTATTACTCTGTTTCCCCAACATTTGATCATTTGTTTAGTTTCTTAAATTTCACATATGAATGAAGTCATATGGTATCTGTCTGTCTCTGACCGACTTATTTTGCCTAGCATTATATTCCCTAGCTCCATTCATGTTGTTGCAGATGGCAAGATTTCATTATTTTACGTGGCTGAGTACTATTCCCCTGTGTGTGGGTATTATACATAAGATACCACATCATATAATTATGTGTGTATCATACCACATTATATACCACATCATATATACATACCAAATCTGTATCCATTCATCATTTGATGGACACGTGGCTGTCCCATAATGCTGCCAAAATTATCAGGGTTCTTGTCTCTCTTTGAATAATCGTTTCTGGAATCTTTGGGTAAATACACAGTAGTGTGATTGCTGCAGTTGTAGTTTTCACGTTCCTGGGAACCCACTATGTTTTCCACAGTGACTGCACCAGTTTGCATTCCTATCAACAGTGCAAAAGTTCTTTTTCCATATCCTCCTCAACACCTGTTGTTCATTGTGTTGCTGATTTTAGCTATTCCAAAGAGTGTGAGGTGGTATCTTATTGTCCTTTTGACTTGCAATTTCCTGATGGTAAGTGATGATAAACATCTTTTCACGTGTCTGTTGGCCATCTGGATGTCTTCATGCAGGAGTGTCTGTTAAGGTCTTCTGCCCATTTTGTAATTGGATAATTTTGTTTTTCAGTATTGAGTTTTCTAAGTTCTTTATATAGAGGATACTAATCCATTACTGGATATGTCATTTGCAAATAGCTTCTCCCATTCTGTAGGTTGCCCTTCATTTTTGTGGAGTTTTTCCTTAGCTGTGCAGAAGCTTTTTATTTGGATGCAATCCCAATAGTTTATTTTGCTTTTGTTTTTGTATTTTTGCTTTTGTCTCAGGAGATATACCTAGAAAACGTTTCTTTGGCTAATGTCAAAAAATTACTGCCTGTGTTCTCTTCTAGGATTTTTATCTCTAATCCATTTTGGATTTATTTTCATGTGTTTTGTAAGAAAGTGGTCCAGTTTCGTTCTTTTCCACATTTCTGTTCAGTTTTCCAACACCATTTGCTAAAGAGAATACCTTTTTCCCATTTTATATGCTTTCTTGCTCTGTCAAAGATGAATAGACCAGATACTTGTGGGTTTATTTCTAGGTATTCTGTTCTGTTCCATTGATCTACGTTCCAATTTGTGCCAGTACCATGCAGTTTTGATAACTACAGCTTTGCAGTATAACTTGATATCTGGAGTTTGTGATGCCTCCAGTGTTTCTTTGTTTGTCTGTCTGTTTGCTTGTTTGTTTGTTTGTTTGTTTGTTTGCTTGCTTAAGATTGCTTTGCTCTTCAGGTACTTTGGTGGTCCCATATAACGTTTAGGACTGTTTGTTCTAGTTCTGTGAGAAATGCCGTTGGTGTTTTCATCGGTGTTACATTTAATATGTAGATCGCTTTGGTAACATAGACATTTTAACATTATTTGCCCTTTCAATCCATGAGCATGGAATTATCCATTTCTTGGTGTTGACCTCAGTTTCTTTCAACCTTATTTAATAGATTTCAGAGTATAGTTTATTCACCTCTATGTATGAGTTTACCCGTAGATATCTTATTTTTTTGATCCAATTATAAATGGGATTGTTTTCTTAATCTGTCTTTCTGCGGCTTCATTATTAGTGTATACAAATGCAAGAGATTTCTGTATGTTGATTGTACCCTATGACTTTACTGAATTCGTTCTTCAGTTCTCACACTTTTGTCCGTGGAATCTTTCAGGTTTTCTACAGTAGAGTATCATGTCCTCTATAAATCGAGAACATTTTCTTCTTCTTTATTGATTCCATTGCCTTTTACTTCTTTTTAGTGTCTAATTGCTGTGGCTAGGAATTCTAGTACTGTTTTGAATAAAAATGTGGTGGGAGTGGACATCCTTGTCTTGTTCCTAAGCTTATGGGAAAAGCTTTCAGGTTTTCCCCATTCAAAAAGATTTTAGCTATGAATTTTTCATAGATGGCCTTTATTATGTTGAGGTATTTTTCCTCTAAACCTAATTTGCCGAGGGTGTTTATCATGAATGGATGTTGTCCTTCTTCAAATGCTTTTCCTGCATCTGTTGAAATGATAATGTGGCTCTTCTCCTTTATCTCATTGGTGTATTGTAACGTGTTAATTGATTTGTGAATATTGGACTATACTTGCAAACCAGGAAAAAATCTCCCTCAATTGTGGTGAATACTTTTTTAATAAAGTATTATTAGAGTCATTGTGCAAGTATTTTCTTGAGGATATTTGCGTCTATGTTCATTAAACATATGGGCTTGTCCTTTTTTTCTTAGTGGACTAGTTTTCAGATTTTGATATCAAGTTAATGCTGGTCTCATAGAATGAAGTTGTAATTCCTTTGAGAAGAACAGGGAGTAACTCTTCTTCAAGTTTATAGTAGAATTGATCTGGTCCTGCACTTTGTTTCTTCAGAGCTTTTGGATTACTAATTCACGATTGAGATTTTATCTCACCACCTCTGTGCCCCTCCTCTGAACTGTCCCTCTCTGTCTCTTTCTCTGTCTCGATGTCTCTTTATCTCTCTCTCTTTCAAAATAAATAAATTTTAAAAAGATAAGTTGAGACATTTTAAAATCAAATAAAATATCAGCAATTTGGGCAATATTGTCAGATGGAATGAATTTGAGAAGCTTTCAAATATTGACTACAAACTTCTTATCCCAATTTTCCATAAATGAAAATTTAAGAGGTGTTGCAACATTGAAAACCAAATCATATTTTGAAGGAGCTTTTTAAAAATCATATATTAAAGCATAACAAATTTGAGAATGAATGTTGAAAATAAATTTGTGAACAAAACAAAACACCCATTTTTTTGATCAACAAATTTGATCACACACTCACACCTACAAGACTCCTGAAGGTGTCCTAGTACTGATGCCCTTGTGTGAACTTCGCTGTTTCTGAAATTACCTCAGGTTACAAATGGGTGGCCCAGATTGCAAGCCAACAGAGGGGAGGGTCGCGGGGAGGTGGGGCTCTTAATGGCCACGGACACGCCATCCTCTCCCGTGTGCGCGCTGCCCTCTCATCATCAGCCGTGATGAGTCGGATGCTGTTCTTCCTCTGGGTCCACAGGCTTATGCCGTGTGTCCAACACGCCATGTGAGACTTGTGAGAAGACTCCCAAGGGCAAAACACCAGCAGGCGCGCAGAGAGGTCGCCTCGTCCCGGGCAGCCTGCGTTCCTTGGCCTCAGTGTCTGGACAAAGGCTGCCTCGGCCACATAGGGAACGATGGACTTGTGCAGCCTTAGCATTCTGTGCAGAGGTCCCGGGCAGGCCTGGATGGTATAAAGGACTGGGACTAGCCTCACCTGGGAAGAGGAGAGTGCTGGGGTACTCCTTACACAGCAGATGGCTGCTTACTAGACATGTCTGTGCTAGGGATGCGGCAAAAGCTCCACCGTGCTAGCATTGCAATAGACAGAGTTCAGCCCTGTCCATCGCAGGCTCTTCTCTATCCCCAAGTTACACGGCCCGCATTACAGCGTGCCTGAGACTGACATCCCCACATTAATCTTCCTGTCTCCCAAGTTGCCCAAGCCCCCCAGGATCCCCACTGCACAGCTCTGCAGTAGAAGGGTCTTCTCTGCAGTGGCTCTATTCCAGAGAAGGTGTTGGCAGTCCCAATGCATGGAGGCTTCTTGCCCTTACCACTATGCAGACAACATGGTCAGTGGGGTGTCAGCATGCTGCGGAGTTGGGGATTTGTACGCCCAAGCCATAACTCTTCCAGGGCTGAGCCTGTCACACTCTCTAGAAGGGAAGGCAGATCTTTCTCTCGCTGCTGTCTGCACACTGGCTGGAGAAGCAGCTGTCTTACACAGCTGCTTATGTGTAAACGTCGGGGTACCCTGGAAAAGCTCCCTGTGCTGGCCCGTGTCTTTGGGTGTGAACATCCAAAGAAAGTATGGCCAATGATTCTGCAGTGGGAATACGGTCTCAGTGGTCATGAGGCTGGGCACTTTGGGGCATCTTTCTGCACAAGCAGGCCGTTACTTGATAGGTCTTGCCAGGCAGGAACACTTTACGGGACAGGGGAACACAGGGTCCCCCACATGTTCATATATCACGCCAATACCTGCTGAGGGGCCAGGGTGATTTTTCCGCCCGGCCTGTCCCAAAGAGAAGGTACGGAGAAGGTGTGGGTGTGGAATGTCCTCACGGCCCCCAGAGCCAAACCCTAAAGTGTGGACACTTGTGTCCAGGGTCCATGATCAGAGGCCTGGGTGCTCTGTGTCCGAGGGATTACAGCCCTCATGCTGCACACCCTGCAGCCCCGGGTGTCCTCCCGTAGCCGCTGCACTCCCTGGGGAGCCCCAGGGTCCAGGAGCGGCTAAATCCCCTGCACAACTGTATGTGCTGCCTAGCGGCCTCTTCCACCACAACACCAGCGTGTGTGGGCTCCAGAGTGCTGTCCCTCGACAGGGGACACCCTCGGCAATTCAGGAGCCTTCTGACTTCCATGTCTCTGGACCACATGTGTCCCTCATTGGCCTGTCGGCATCGTCCAGTTGTTCTCTGTGTACAGGAAATGTCTTGCATTGCCTCTGCTCCTCTGTCTCCCTGAGTGAGCCCTGGCGTGTCGGTGTCCTTTCCTGGCTTTGCCTGTGCCAACGCCTCTCTGGTGATGCCTCCTTGCCTGGCCTAAGTGGGCACAGCTGTACCCGTGTAACCTCCTTTGTCTCTGCACACCTGCGTGTTGTGTCAGCTGCGGCTCTGCTGGCCTGTCTTGTCTTTGGTGTATGCTTCTGCGCTTGAGTGTGTTTCCCTCTGAATTCAACCCCTTTCTTCCACTGACAGATCCAATTTCTGTCCTGCTGTCAGGTGGAGGGGCTTCTGCGTGTTCTCTTATATGTTCCCGGAGCCAGAAATCCTTCTGTGCCCTTAGGACCTTCGTCAGAGGATTGGCCATGCACTCACTGCCAGCCAGTTAATGTCCCCAAATGCAGCTGCCTTGCTGTGAGCATTAAGTCGCACCTCTATTTTCCGTCCTTCTGTTTTCAAATGCTTTGGACCCTAGGGCTCAAATGTCACTGGCTTGCATGTTGCAGATGCAGGGTTAAAGTGTGAAAAGCGGTCTAGCAACGTTTTCCCACTTACTCTTTTGCCATGTGGCATGTTCCTGGCTAGGAGAGACTTCCCCCTTCCCGCGTGTGTCTCGTTTCCGTGTGCCTCCTGTGTGTTCTGGTCTCTCATTTGTCCATTACTTACTACCTGGGAGTCTGATTCATGTTTGCGGGAACCATGCAGACACCTTTGACTGCAAGGTACTGAGCTCAGCTTAGTCCACCAAGACTAGTGCGTGATTGAGGTACACAACGGGCAGTCACGGAGGTGCCCGTATCCTTCACGTGCAAGCGCTCCGTCCAGCCACCTTCACCGGGACATTTCTCAGCAAACCGTCTATATTTGTGGTGAGAGCACTTAGCTCTGAGAACCCTGACGATGCGGTGAAGCGTTCCTTACGGCTGCCCTGTGCAAGTTAGATCTCCAGAACTCATGCACATGGCATGATTGCCTCTTCACACCCTAGGCCCGACACCTCCTCATCGCACCCTCCCCTGCTTAACACCTCTCTACTCTCTGGTGGACTGCATGCCTTTAACTCCTTTTAATCTCCTCAGGAGTCCATCAAGCAGGGGTCACCACCACTGTGTTTCTGTCAGGGGTTGGCCTCTTTCAGGGAGCCCAGTGCTCTCTGCACTGATGATCAATGCACCCGCTGAATGGTGAGCCACACTAAGTCCGACGGGGAACCCTTTGACCCTACGTTTCCCACATATGTGCCCGGTGGCAGAGGTGCACAAGGAGCATTTGCAGAGGCTGAGGAGTGTGGGGGCTAGTGTTTCCTGGTCTTTCTGCACATGCCCTGATATACTCCCTTGCTCTTAGCCTGGGAGGGTTGGGGGGGTGGGCTGTGTCTGTTTCCACAGCATGTGAAGGCACAGCTCCTTGACCCAGCACAGATTCTGAATCACCCCCAGTTGTCGGCCATGATCGTTGCCCAGGACAAAGACGTGCTCAGCTACCTGGTCGACTTGGAGGTCAGACTGGGGAGGCTGTGGCTTGGGGCCGTCCCGTCGGGTGCGGGATTTGGGCAGGAGAGGGTGAGGCAAAGGTGCTCACCCTCATAGCCAGGCAAAGAGGTCAGGACCCTGAGGGAGGACACTTGCCCGTCCTGTCCCATTGCTCACCGCAGGTGGAGGAAGTGGGCCATCCCAAGTACCGCTGCAGAGTGATGTTTTTCTTTGTGGAGAACCAGTACTTCTGGAACCCAGTGATCATTAAGGAGTATCAGCTTAGCTCTGCTGGTAGGGTGTGGGTCCCATGATGGTGCAGGGCAGGGGGCTGATGAGCATGCATCAGGGGCAGGAGGGAGGGGGAGGGGGAGGTGGGTGGGGAAGAGGCCATCAGGTAGTTCTTCAAAACCTCTCTTCCTGCAGGCTACAGGACATCACGTGCCACTTCAGTCCAGTGGTTCTGCGATTATGAACATGGAGCTCCCAGTCTCTGGTATGACCCCACCAGCTTCACTTGTTCAACTGGCTGTGTGAGCACAGCTGTCCAGGGACAAACAGGATTGCCGAGGTGGGGCACCTGAGGCCTTCATCAGCAGTGGGGATGTGGGTGGCCCCCGGCCAGAGAGGAGAGTGGACTATGCCCAATGTGGCGCCGGCCTGTGTCCCCTACCAGATCATCATCGAGGACCAGTGGCCCAATCCCCTGCAGTACAACCTGAGGGAGGAAGGGACCAGAAGACAGTGACCTGACGTGCGCACGTGTCGGTGAGATGGCCAGTATGCGGTGTGTTGACACGTGTGTTGTATGGGCAAGGGAACGTGGGCCAGACATTGGCTTGGAAATGGAAGGTCCGCCGAGACTGGGACCTAGGTAGCATGGGGAGCGGGTGGGAGGATGACAAGGGACCTGCAGGGACTCAGCTGCAAACACACATTGGGACGATGCCTGCAAACCAAATGCAGTTGTGCTGTGGGCTAGGGCTTTGGAGAGCAACTCGGGAGGAGCAATGCTTCTCCACCACAAATGCTCCCCGTGGATGTCTGCCTTATCCCGGGCTTCCCCCTGCTCCTTCAGTTTGGATTTGCCTGCCAGTCTTTGGGACTGGAGCTGCCCTGTCCCCAGGCGCCACTGTGGTGAGAATCTTGCACTTCCTTCCATGTGCCCCACCACGCCATGTCCTCCCGCAACCTGACAACAATTCTTAGAACTAGTCCAAGGCCATTGGGGCCTGGAAATGAATCCCTGGGTGAGAAAGCAAGAGGGATCACAAAAGGGTGAGGCACAAGAGTGATACAATCTGGGATGTATTTGCAAATATCCCGTATCACTCACGGTGTCTGTTGCGTGGGGGTGCGTGTGTGTGCGTGTACGCGAATGTGTCTGCATGTGCCCATATGCGTCAGGGGCTCTGCATCTGTGTGGGCGTGAAAGGCACAGAACTTCTATGTTTGCCCATGCAGAAACAATGGAGGACGTGAGCAGCGCTGGAAGAGAATTTTGGATGCGTCTCCTGTCTTCTACGTGCCCCGGAGACAATTGGGGAAGTGATCACATGTGGCAGCCTTGAAGAGTTGCCACGATGTTTATGTGGACACATACAGGAAGCTAAAAACCCTTCTGTTTCTGTGTGTGTGTGTGTGTGTGTGTGTGTGTGTGTGTGTGTGTGTGTGTGTGTGTGTGTGTGTGTGTGTTATGGGGGACCCAAGGAGGGGTGACGAGGACGGGACCTGAGTGTGACTGTCCTAGCCGCTGACAGGATGATTCTGTGTGTGCAGAGGAGATCCAGTACTGGTGTGGGGC
The DNA here is from genome assembly GCF_028749965.1 of Puma concolor. Taxonomy (NCBI): domain Eukaryota; kingdom Metazoa; phylum Chordata; class Mammalia; order Carnivora; family Felidae; genus Puma; species Puma concolor. The sequence goes on from NW_028240202.1 coordinate 161,657, forward strand.
AGGTGTTGCCATGTGCACAGAGGCCTGCCTTCCTGGGCAGGCAGAGTCTGGAAGGAGGAGGAGGAAGAGACAGACCTGTTATGTGGAGACTTGTTGAATAGGCCAGAGCCGAAAGGCAGGGAAGGGGATTGCACAGCGGGACCAAATTGGTCCATTGGGTGCTGGTACAGTGTGTCCAGGACTTGGGGAAATTCAGCCAGGATCCTTGGTCCCAGAGGCGTGTCGTCTCCTTGGTGAGAGAGAATCCAGTGAGCAACACTTCCAGTGAGGATCAGAGCTAAGGAACCATGTCCCTGGAGAACTCAGGAGAAGGCAGGCTTCTCACAGTCGATCCCAGTATACCTTACTGCTGCCTCCCACACCCGGGGTCCCTTTGACCCCGAGCCCTGTCCTGAGACAGTGGCTCAGGATGGGATATGTGTGAGGGCAAGAGGCAGGTGTGGGTTGTGGGCAGCAGTGAGGCTTATGAGTGGGATTTCATGGAGAGAGTACGTGCAAGGTTGGAGACCCAGCGTGATTTCCAGAGAGTGTGTGTGGGCGTCTGTGGCAAACTGGGCCTGAGATGCGTGGTGGTGCCGGCAGTGTGTGCGTGCATATATTCATGCGATTGCATAGCCGTGTGTCTCTGTGTGTGCAGGAGTGGGTGTGTAGGCCGCCGGCAAGACAAGCAGAGACACAGGGGTCTCTGTGGATGAGGTGCTTATGTGGGACGGTCAGGTGCCAGAATATAGGAGTGCAGTCCCTTCCCTCCTGAGTCCTGATGGTAATCGCTGGGATGGGTGCAACTGTTGCTCTGCCAGGGGGCTCAAGTCAGGATGCAAAAGGGAAATTGGTGCAAGGTCAAGACGGGGACCGAGGGGAGGAAACCCTTGCCCAGTGGCCAGTGGACCATTTGTAAGTGAGTGTGCTTGTGTGTGTGTTAGTATGTGTCTACGTGAGAGTGAGTGTGTGAGTGAGTGAGTGAGTGAGTGTGTGTGTGTGTGTGTGTGTGTGTGTGTGTGTCTGTGTTGAATTGCCCTGGTGGCCTACAGTAGCAAATATGGAGGGGCTACAAGGTTGTGCCCAGGACTTGTGCACAGAGTAGCTAAGGAACCCAAGCTGTTAGGCTACGTTGTGTGCAGAGGGCGTAGATAATTCACTGGAGGGAGGCGTCCAGCAATACTCTCTGCTCTAGGCAGACGTGCCATGTTTTGTCACCAGTCAGCTCTTCCTTGGGGCTCTCCTCTCTGCTTCCTGTGCCACAGGCCCAGGGAAAGGGAGGAGCTTGGACCCTAGACCTCAGGTGACTTGCGTCCCCCTGGAGTGCCGCAGCAGTGTGGTGTTTGGGGATCTATGTGTGGATGGGCAGGTGAACAGTCTGCCAGCTGCTCTCTTAGGGGACAGTTTGTTGCCAGCAACACCTCTCCCCGCCCCACAAGATCACCCCTGCCACTGCAGCTGGGCTCGGGACATGTCAAGGTGTGTCCCAGAACTCTGTTCCCCTTGCATGTAAGTGGTGCCAGCATGAGCCTCTCAGTTCCTGTGCTGGCGACCCTGATTAGCCTCAGGCTTTGTCGACTCCTGGCCTCATGTAACATGGGGAACTGGGTTCCTTTCTCAGTGTCTCAGCGGTTGCATGTCGACGGAGGATGCTTTGCACATCGGAGTCAGGAATCCCGACCATGCTCCACCCGCCCCGCCCCAAACCGCAGCAGGCAGCACGTGGCCCACTGTGTGTGCACTTTGGGTAGTCTAAAGCCTTTCAGCCCACCCCCCGTATTCTTCTCAGGTGGTGGTGGGTCAAAGGGGCCTAGGGAGGAACACTGGTCCCAGTCTGCTGCCGGCTGTGCCCACAGGTGTGTGTGCCCAGTTCCTTGACACTGAAGCTGCAAGGCGTCCACACTGCCCCCAAAGCCCCATCCCTAGCATTTGCGTGTGGGCCATATGGAAGTGAAGTCCCAGTGACCCTGCGGGATCACAGCGCGTGGTAACATCTGTGCCTGGCTACCCGCCTGCCTGCCTTCCCCACAGCTCTTTGCCCCCATACAGGGCTTTCGGTAAAGACGCGGCCACCATCCAGCATGAGAGGAAAGGCTGGACAGTGTCCCAGTACCGCTGTTCATGTGTTGGCTGCTGCCAGCTTGACAGCATGGAGACCCCATGGCCCAGTGGAGGAAGTCTGACCTGTCCTACAAGGAACTGGGGATGACTGTAGGGATGCATCAGGTCCCATGGAGTAACCTAGCCCTGACCTTATCTGCCTAGGGGGTGATCGAAGCGCCTTGGGGTCCCAGGCATGGCATGTGTGTCGGTGAGCTTCCTCCTGGATGGCGCTGCCGACACAGGGCTGGCTGGTCAGGGGTCGTATGTGAGGCCCGTTAGGGCCTGGCCTCTAGATCCGATACTGCTATAGGTGTTGTTGAAACGACAGAGCACGATACGATCTTCCCTTGGGTGTCGCTGCACCGGGGACCCTGTCGCTGCTCCCAGGTTCCCACTGCCAGGTCTCCCCGGGAGGCCTGGAAGGTTGACAGGCTCCTTTTGCAGGGACACGATGGCTTGTGAGGGCCCATGCCCCAGGGTCCGGTGCTCATTGCGGATGGCTTGGGGCAGTGTGAGAGCTTTTACTCCCATTCTTAGAGGAGATTGTGGTGGTCTTAAGGGACAAAGATGTGCCTGGGGAAGAGAAGGATGACCAGAGGAAGCATTGGAGGAAGAGGAGAAGGAGCAGGAGGAGGAGGAGGAGGAGGACGGGGATAAGGAGGAGTTGGAGGAAGAGGATTGGGAGGCATTAGAGCAAGAGGAGAGGAGTGAATGATTGGGTGCAGGAGAGGGAACAAGTGGAGGAGGAGGATGTCCAGGATGAGGAGGAGCACGAGCCCAAGGAGGAGGAGCAGCTGGGGAGGAAGTTGAGGAGGACGAGAGTAGTGGGACGAGGATGAGGAGCAAAGGTAGAGCCAGGGTTGGAATAGAGTGAGCAGAAATGTAGGAGCAGAAGGAGGAAGAGACTGAGGAGGAAGAGGAGGAGCGGGAGGAGCTGGAGGAAGAGGAATGGGAGGGGTTAGAAGAAGAAGTGGAGGAGGAGGAGAGGGAGTGAATGACGGGGTACAGGAGAAGGACAAATGGAAGAGGATGATGTCCAGCACGAGGAAGAGGAGGATCACGAGCCAAAGGAGCAGGGGCAGCTGGAGGAGGGAGTTGAGGAGGACGAGAGCAGAGGGAAGAAGAGGAGGTCAAAAGTCAGAGGTAGGGCAGGAAGGGCAGTAGCAGGAGAGGACCTGGAGAAGGAGGAAGATGCCTAGGAGGAAGAGTTGGAGGAGGAGGAGAAGGTGGAGGATCAGATGGAGGAAGAGGATTGGGAGGAGTTATGGGAGGAGGAGGAGGAAGAGTGAATGATCGGGTACAGGCGAGGGAAGAAGTGGAGGAGGAGGAAGTCCAGGAGGAGCAAGAGGAGGAGCACGAGTCGAAGAGCAGGAGCAGCTGGGGGAGGAAATTGAGGAGGACGTGAGCAGAGGGTAGAAGGAGGAGACAAGGTAGAGCCAGGGCTGGTAGAGCAGTAGCTGAAGAGGGGGAGCAGAAGGATGAAGAGGCTGAGGCTAAGACTTCCAATACTATGTTGAATAACAGTGGAGAGGGTGGACATTCCTGTCTCTTTCGTGACTTGAGCTGAGAGCTTTTGCTCATTGAGATGATAGTAATGTCGGGTCGTCCATACGTGGCTTTATGATCTCGATGTGTGCTCCTTCTATCCCTACTTTCTTGCGGGTTTTTACCAGGAAAGGATGCTGTATTTTGTCAACCCTCTGTCTGCATCGATTGAGAGGATCCTGTGGTTCTCGTCCTTTCTTTTTTTGATGTGATGAATCACGTGAATTGTTTTGTGGATGTTGAACCAGCCCTGCCTCCCAGGTACAAATCCCACTGGGTCGTGGTGAATAACGTCTTAATGTATTGTTGGATCCGAGTGTCTAATATCTTGTTGAGGAGTTTGGCATCCATGTGCATCAGGGAAATTGGTCTATACTTCTCCTTTTCAGTGGGGTCTCTTTCTGGTTTTGGAATCAAGGTAACGCTGGCTTCATAGAAAGAGTGTGGAAGTTTTCCTTCCATTTCTATTTTGGGAACAGCTTCAAGAGAATAAGTGTTAACGCTTCCTGAAATGTTTGCTGGCACTCCCCTGGAAAGCCATCTGGCCCTGCAGTCTTCTTCCCTCGGCAGGTTTTTGATTAGTAATTTGATTTCTTTACTGGCTATGGGTCTGTTCCAATTTTCCTCTTCTTCCTCTTTCAGCTTTGGTAGTGTACATGTGTCTAGGAATTTGTCCATTTCTCCCAGATTGCCCATTTCATTGGCAAATAGTTGCTTCTAATGTTCTCTTATTATTGTTTGCCTTTCTGCTGTGTTGCTTGTGATCTCTCCTCTTTCATTCTTGAGTTTATTTATTCGGGCCCTTTCCTTTTTCTTTTTCATCAAACTGATGACTGGCTTATCAATTTTGTTAATTCCTTCAAAGAAGCAGCTTCTGGGCTCATTGATCTGTTCTCCTATTTTGGTTTGTTTGTTTGTTTGTTTGTTTGTTTGTTTGTTTGAGGTTGTTTTTGTTTTTGTTTTGTTTGACTTTGGTTTCCATAGCATTAATTTCCGCTCTAATCATTGTTTTTTCCTGTCTTCTGAATGTTCTGCGTTTCATAGGGTGTTCTTTTCACAGCCTCGTAAGGCGTAAAGTGAGGTTGTGTCTCTGAAATCTTTCTTTTTCCTTTAGGAAGACCTGACTTGCTAGATAGGTCCTCTTATTACCTACTCTGGTGCGTCCCAGAGGTTTTGGGTTGTGGTGTTATCACTGACTTCCGTATACATTTTCATTGACTTGCATATACTTTTTATACCATCTTTAAACCCTCGGTTTGCCCTTTCATTCTTTAGTAGGATGTTCTTCAGTCTCCCAGTGTTTGTTACCTTTCCAAGTTGTTTCTTGTAGTTGATTTCGAGTCTTGTAGTGTTGTGGTCTGAAAATATGCACGGTGTGACCTCGATCTCTTTGTACTTCCTTAGGGTTGACTTTTATCCCCAGGATATGATCTATAGAGGAGAATATTCCATGAGCACTGGAGAAGAACGTATATTCTGCTGCTTTATGATGAAATGTTCTGAAGATCTCTGTGAAGCCCATCTTGTCCAGTGTGTCATTCCAAGCCCCAGTTTGCTTGTTGATTTTTTGTTTAGATGATCTGTCTATTGCAGCGAGTGGGGTGTTGAAGTCTCCCGCTCTGATGGCATGACTAAGAATGAGGTTCCTTATGTTTGTGATTAATTGATTTGTGTATTTGGTTGCTCTCAAATACGCCACATAAATGTTTTCAATTGCTAGGCCTTCTTGGTGGATAGACCCCTTGATTATGACATCATGCCCTTGTGCATCACTTGACACAGTCTTTACATTAAGGTCTAGAGTGTCTCATAGAAGTATGGCTGCTTTGGCTTTGTTTTGTTGACGGTTAGCATGACAGATGATTCTCCATCCTCTTATTTTCACTCTGAACTTGTGTTTACAACTAAAGTGGGTGTCTTGTAAACAGCATATCGATGGCGCTTGTTCTCTCATCCATTCTGTTCCCCTATGTCTTTTGATTGGAGCATTGACTCTACTGACATTTATTTTTAAAAAAAATTTTTTTCAACGTTTATTTATTTTTGGGACAGAGAGAGACAGAGCATGAACAGGGGAGGGGCAGAGAGAGAGGGAGACACAGAATCGGAAACAGGCTCCAGGCTCTGAGCCATCAGCCCAGAGCCCGACGCGGGGCTCGAACTCACGGACCGCGAGATCGTGACCTGGCTGAAGTCGGACGCTTAACCGACTGCGCCACCCAGGCATTTAAAGTGAGTACTGAAAGATATGAATTTATGGCCATTATCTTCTTTGAAGAGTTGGAGAAAAAAAAATCTATATATCTTTGTATCTATATCTACATCTACATCTACATCTATATATCTCTATATATCTAATTATATATTTCTATCTATAAATATAAATAAATAAATAAATAAAAATAAAAATATAATTATAAGTATACGTATACATATACATATACATATACATATACAATTACATATACATATACATGGAGAGATGATAGATGATGATAGGTAGGTAGATAGATAGATAGATAGATAGATAGATAGATAGATAGATAGATAGATAGATAATCATTTCTCCCCTCTGAGTGTCCCCCCTTACAATTGCATGCAGGAGTGATTCAGCGGTCACAAACCCCTTTAAATTTTGTTTGTCTGGGAATCTTTTTCTCTCTCCTTCTATTTTGAATGACAGCCTTGCTGGATAAAGAATTCTTGGCTGCGTAAATTTCTAATTCAGCACTTTGAACAAATCCTACCCCTCCCTTCAGGCCTGCCAAGTTTCTCTGGATAGGTCTGTGGCAAACCTGATCTATCTTCTCTTGTAGTTTAGGGACTTGTTTCCCCTTGCTGCCTTCATGATTATCTTTGCCTGAGTACTTCGTGAGCTTGAATATGATATGCCTTGCTGCCTTGTAGAGGGTCAGTTTTTGTTGAATCTAATGGGGGTCCTCGGTGCTTCCTGGATTTTGATGGCTGTGTCTTTCCCCAGGTTAGCAAAAATTTCCACTATGATTTGCTCACATACCCCTGCTGCCCCTATTTCTCTCTCTCCCTCTTCGGGACCCCTATGATTCTGATGTTGTTCCTTCTGCATGAGTCCTGATTTCTCTAATTGTTCAACCGTGCTCTTTTCATTAATCTCCCTCGATTTTCCTGCTTCCATATTCTCCATCAGTTTGTCCTCCGTATCGCTGATTCTCTGTTCTGTCTCATCCATCCTTGACACCGCTGCATCCATCCGTCATTGCAGCTCAGTTATATCATTTTTAATTTCATTCTGGCCAGCTTTTACTTCATGTTTTCTCTGCACAAAGGGACTCTAATCTACATTGGACCGCAGCTAGTATTCTTATCGTCGTGCTTCTAAATGCTGCTTCAGACATCTTGCTTGTATCTGTGTTGGTTGAATCCCTGGCTCTCGTTGCTTCATGCTCTTTCTTTCTGGGTGAATTCCTTCCTTTCGTCATTTTGAAGGGAGAAAAGGAACTCATGAGGTAGAAAATTCAAATGAACTATCCAAATTATAAAATGTTTAAAGTAAAAAATTAAAAACACACACGTAAAAAAGGGAATGAATGATGCTAGATTCTAGGCATGTTTCATCTGTGTGTTGAAAGGGGTTTGACACGAGAGAAAAAAAAGCGGGAGTGGAGAAAAATTTAGAAAGTAAAAAATATTACAAAGGGAAATGTTGTGAGAATTTGAAAAATCAAAACACTGAAATAGACTGAAAGGAGAATATGGGAGTAAAATAGAATTTGTGAATATAGACACGAAAGGAAAGAATAATGTAGAAGAATATTAAAGAAAATTAGTAAAATTTCCACCTGCCCAGTCTCCTTCGCCTCTCCGGGCACAGAAGCACCTCCCTTCCTGAGCCTCCTCGCTCTCCAAGTTCACTTCTCCATGTCACGTACCTGTTGAAGACTGTGGTTCAGGATATGCAGATTGCTGTGCTAATCCTCCCGTCAGTTTCCTGGGTGGGTAGGATGGTTTAGTGTTGGTCTGGCTGTATTTCATGCACACGAGACACTTAAGAAACTTCCATGCTGTCTGCCATCTTGGCTCCTCCCCAAAGAGGTGAGATCTATAGCACCAGTTCTCCGATATGAGATATCCCACAGGACAGTTGTGGTCGATGACAAAGCGGAAAAGGACATGGACCAAAGAGGGAGACCACCCTGGAGGGGGAGGCAGAGAACTGGCTCCAGACCCGGGAAGGGGAGGAGGGGCTGAAATGCTGGAGCCTCGCCCACTTTTCTTCCTGCTGATGGTTCCTGAACAGAAGCCAACTGTCTGGGTCTGGTCTGGAGATCCTTCACCCCAAGGACCCACGGTCAAAAAGTTCACTCCCCTGCCTCTGCCCCACCTCCACCACAGCCACAGCCAAAGCCACTGCAGTGTCCGAAGGGCCATGGGGCCATGGGCGTGCTTCCCAAATGCTTGTGGGCTCCAGAAGGAGGCAGCAGGCATTTAAACACCTTGGGCCTCGACGCTCCACCTGCTGGGCTAGACTATCTGGAGCCGCATGCCTCAAGTTCCCACTCCTTGTGCTCTATGGCCCTCCTAGCCTGAGGATGGGCTAGCGCACCAAAGCAAATGAGTCATGTTCCGGAAAACGCGGAGATTCCTGAGAATACCGGGCCTCCATTCTGCTGGAAGGAGCGTTAGAGAGTCCAGGAATCGTGGCCACACCCCTGTCTCAGTCCCAGACAATTTCACCCATTCATACACATGTACACGCACAGGCCTAGGCACCACACGCACACTCTCCCTCTGTGGCTATCCTTAGTTGTGACTTACACTCCTTCCTCTGCCTCCTTCCATGTCCCTCTGGTCTCTGTCTGTCTCTGAGTCCCTGTGATCATTTTCTCTAGGGAACGCTTTCTTCCTCCCCCACCTCTATCTCTCTTTCTCTGTCTCTGTCCTGTCCCTGGACAGTATCAGTGCATCTGGGTTTCCGTGTGCTGTGCATGTCCATATGGACATAGTAGGCTACTGATGGCACAGGGCTGCAAGGGAATACACAAAGGAACGCGTAAGTAACAGGGGTCAGAGCACATCCAGGCCTCCTAAGCCGTGACTGCCTCCAAGCAGCCACCACAAGCTGGGTATACATGTGAACTGTGAAAGGTCAGTCCCTTGGCCCTTGCCCTGTAGGTTGCAGCCAGCTGGGAGGTACTGAAACCCAAGGGACTCCCCAGTGTTTAGAGGGTGTGAAGAAAGGGCAGGGGCCGAGGAGGCTGGGAACCTAGTCATGGCTGGTGTTTCTCCACATGCCATGTTCCAGTGCCATTGGTACTGGAATGTTGGTATCAGTTGTGGCTCCCTTTCCTCGGCATCTCAACGCAAGTTCACGTGACCCAATGGAAGTCCTGAATCTGCCCTAGTTTTCAGCCAGGTTTGGGCCCCAGGACAAATGCGTGTGGGGTGTGAGGGGGGAAAGCAAGTGTGGGTCGTGGGGAGGAGCTAGCCTCGTGAGTGGGATGTGGCAGAGGGCATGCGTGAGTGCAGAGGTCCAGTAGAGTGTCTGTGAGTGTATTGTGGCTGGCGCCTGTGAGTACTTTTGCCTGAGGCCTAGCGTTTGTGCTGGCAGCGCGTGCGTGTCTGTGTCCATGTGCCGCATGGCCGTGCATCATTGTGCCTGAGTGAGTGTGTGTAGGCCGTTGGCTAGTGAAGGAAAGAGACTGGGGGCTTTCCTGGCTTGGTGGGTAAGGGCGAGGCTCAAGTGCCAAAGTCCAGCGAGTGCAATCCCTTCTCTCCTGGTATCGACACGGAGCTAGCTGATCACTTTTTATGACAGGAGGAAAGCCTGGACATTGCCTGGGTCTGCTCGTCCTGTGTTGCCTAGGCCAGGGTCAAGTTGGGGTTGGGCCTTCCATGGCCCAGTGGAGGAGGACCAACGTTCCCTGCAAGGAAGCGGGGATTAGTGGAGGGAGGCAGCAGATAGCATAAGTCTGGTCCTGCTCCTGGACCGGCCTAGGGGGATCATCGCAAGGCCTTGTGGTCCCAGCCAGGGTACGGGTCTCGGTGAACATCCTCCTGGATGACCCTGCAGAGACAGGACTGGCTGGTCTAGGCCCCCTTGCGAAGTTGGGGCCCGGCCCCTGGGCCCCAATATTGTTGTAGGTGTTGTTAAAACTGAAAGGCATTGCCTGCTTGTCCCAGGCAGCCCCTGCACCTGGGACCCAGATTTGCTCCCACGTTCCTGCCACGGGGTCTCCCAGCGATGCATGGGAGTTTGACAGGCCCCATTTCTCTGGAGGGAGTGAGTTGCATAAGTCAGGTGCACCAGGGTCTGGGCCTGCTTTCCTGTCTTGCCCACCCCCTACATCCTCTGCTGAGGGCAGCTTGAGGGCTCACCACTGGACCTGTTTCTCTCCCTTTCTGGGTAAATGTTTGCCTCTCTGTCTGTCACAGTGGCCACCCCCTCTCAGCCCCCTACCACCTGTTCAGCCTCTCCCCATCCACCTGCGTTTCTATGCATTGCTGTCACCTGAAGCTGTGGTGTGCTGCCTCATATATCACAGCCACCCTGGAGCATTTCTGTACCCCGTACATATCCTGACATGGTCCAGCGAGTCTGGAGGAACCTCTTCTGTGTCACGGAAGCAACATGTTGGCCAGAGGTCCCGGCACACCAATTTGGCAATCCTAGAATCCCCGGCCTGCCTGGCAGCCTCCTGGTCCCATAAAGAGGGAGGGGAACACTGCATTCCACCAAAGGGAAAAGGCAATGCATGAGTGTGTTGCCTGGCCAGGCAATGCATCTCGAGCCTCCAATCCTGCAGTGTCTCTGTGTGGTGTGTGTGTGTGTAGCTGCTGCTGTCTGAAGGAGACAGGCAGGGAGTCCACATCACCACTGCCCTGACAGGGAGGGAGACCACATCACTGTCCTCACTTCACACCTTCTGCAGCTTATTGGTTCCCCAAAGTGGTAACGTGGCTTCTTGTAGACCCTGGGTCGTGTCCCTCACTTATGTCCCAAAGCTACAACCCCAAGCCCCTGATACCTTTCGGAGGCCCTTGAAATCATGCTGTCTGTGGCACAGGGGGACAGTGTTTTGAGTCAGTGCCCACGCTCATGGCAGCCTGCCGCCTAAGTGAGTGGTAAAGGAAATTGAACCAGGATGAACAGACATACGGCCAACGAAGGCCTGGGGAGGGTCCCTGTGAGAAGATGGCCAAGCACTGTGGGAGGAAGGGGACCGCTGTCCGTGAGAGAGGCACAAGCTCCAGGAGTCCCAGAGCCCATGGTCACGGGTCTTTCCTGTGCACGGCCACACACGGGAGGAAAGGGCAGCCGATCATGAGGGGGGCGGTGTGTGCTTGCCAGTGTGTCACTTTCCAGGCATCGGGGCCAAAGGCAAGAGCAGCGCGCATGCTACGTAGCCTCCCCTAGTGTGGCGTCCTCCCCACGTCACACACCTCTTGTCACCGACCTTCCCTAGCCAGTGCACTGCTAGACTGCTGTCATGACATACATGTCTCCTTGGAGCAAGGATGGATGTAGAGAGTATGCAAAGGAGGCTGAGCAGATGGAAAACCAGGGGGCACAGACAGCAGGCGCACAGCTGGAATGCGTCTCCCGGACAGCCAAGGTGATCCGCTCCGTGGAGTTGTCGGACTAGGGGCACAATGAACAAAGGTGGCGGTGTAAATGGGAAAAGCGTGGAGGTTTCCCTTTACCCGTGTGTGTAGATAGCCGCGTGCCCAGCACACCGTGGAATGCAAAGGTCACTTTCGCATGGCCAGAAGCCAAACAGGGCACCCAGAGGGCAATGAGGGCCAGCTGCAAGCCCAGGGAGGAGTTGCACTGCATGGGGCCCAGAGCCTTCCTGCCTAGGCAACAGGCTGGCCCCAGTTTCCTGGTGACCTAGGGGCGGGACCGCCAAAGCCAGGCACACCACCCTCCCTATGATTGGTCCTGAAGGCAGTGAAGCAGCCTGGGCTGGGCTTGGAGCTCCCTCAGCCTCAAAGCCACAGGCGCACCTCTCACCACAAAGGCCTCCTAGGTGGCAGCAGCATAGCGATAGCCACCTGGAGGCATCGGGGGTACAGCACCATGTGCATGCGCCCCCTAGACATTCGGGCTCTGGGAGGAAGGGGGGAGCGAGTTGCCAGCCATTGCCCTCAGGTCTTCACTGACTGGGTCTGGGGAGGGGGCCGTGCACTCACTTCCTGTTTCCTCCTCGGTAGCAGCCACAGTTCATGTCTCGGGCCGGGGCCGCATGATGTGACTTGTGTTTCCGAAACATTGGGGAGGGCAAAGAAGCCTCCATGCATTGGGACTGCCAACACCTTCTCTGGAATAGAGCCACTGCAGGGAAGGCTCTTGTACTGCAGAGCTGTGCAGTGGGGATCCTGGGGGGCTTAGGCAGCTTGGGAGACAGGAAGATTAGTGTGGGGATGTCAGTCCAGGCACGCTGTGCTGGGGGCCATGTAACTTGGGGATAGAGAAGAGCCTGTGATGGAAAGGGCTGAACTCTGTCTATTGCACTGCTAGCACGGTGGAGCTTTTGCCGCATCCCTAGCACAGACATCTCTAGCAAGCAGCCATCTGCTGTGTAAGGAGTACCCTAGCACTCACCTCTTCCCAGGTGAGGCTCGTCCCAGTCCTTTCTAACATCCAGGCCTGCCCGGGACCTCTGCACAGAATGCTAAGGCTGCACAAGTCCATCGTTCCCTATGTGGCCGAGGCAGCCTTTGTCCAGGCACTCGGGCCAAGGAACGCAGGCTGCCTGGGACGAGGCGACCTCCCTGAGGGCCTGCTGGTGTTTGCCCTTGGGAGTCTTCTCACAAGTCTCACGTGGGGTTTTGGACACACGGCATAAACCTGTGGACCCAGAGGAAGAACAGCACCCGACTCATCACGGTTGATGATGAGAGGGCAGCAGGCACATGGGAGAGGATGGCGTGTCCGTGGCCTTTAAGAGCCCCACCTCCCTGTGAACCTCCCCTTTGTTGGCTTGCAATCTGGGCCATCCATTCGTAACCTGAGGTCATTTCAGAAACAGCGAAGTTCACACAAGGGCATCAGTACTGGGACTCCTTCAAGAGTCTTGTCGGTGTGAGCGTGTGATCAATTTGGTGGATGAAAAAAATTAGGTATTTTGTTTTGTTCACAATTTTATTTTCAACATTCATTCTCAAATTTGTTATGCTTTATTATATGATTTTTTAAAACTCCTTCAAAATATGATTTGATTTTCAATCTTGCAACACTTCTCAAATTTTTATTGATTGAAAATTGGGATGACAAGTTTGAAGTCAATATTAAAAAGCCTCTCAAATTCATTCCATCTGACAATATTGCCCAAATTGATGATATTTTATTTGATTTTAAAATGTCTCAACTTATCTTTTTAAAAGTTATTGAAAGAGAGAGAGAAAGAGACGAGAGAGAGAGAGAGAGAGAGAGAGTGAGAGAGAGAGTACAGAGGTGGGGCACAGTGACGGTGAGATAGAATCTCAAACGTGAATTACTAATCCAAAAGCTCTGAAGAAACCAAAGTCCAGGATCAGAATAATTCTACTATAAACTTAAAGAAGAGTTACTCCCTGTTCTTCTCAAAGGAATTGCAACTTCATTCAATGAGACCAGCATTAACTTGATATCAAAATCTGAAAACTACTCCACTAAGAAAAAGAAGGACAAGCCCATATGTTTAATGAACATAGATGCAAATATTCTCAAGAAAATACTTGCACACTGACTCTAATAATACATTTAAAAAAAGTATTCAGGGGCGCCTGGGTGGCGCAGTCGGTTAGGCGTCCGACATCAGCCGGGTCACGATCTCGCGGTCCGTGAGTTCGAGCCCCACGTCGGGCTCTGGGCTGATGGCTCAGAGCCTGGAGCCTGTTTCTGATTCTGTGTCTCCCTCTCTCTCTGCCCCTCCCCCGTTCATGGTCTGTCTCTCTCTGTCCCAAAAATAAATAAAAACGTTGAAAAAAAATTAAATAAAAAACAAGTATTCACCGCAATTGAGGTAGATTTATTCCTAGTTTGCAAGTATAGTCCAATATTCACAAATCAATTAACACGTTACAGTACACCAATGAGATAGAGGAGAAGAGCCACATTATCATTTCAACAGATGCAGGAAAAGCATTTGAAGAACTACAACATCCATTCATGATAATCACCCTCGGCAAATTAGGTTTAGAGGAAAAATACCTCAACATAATAAAGGCCATCTATGAAAAACTCATAGCTAAAATCTTTTTGAATGGGGAAAACCTGAAAGCTTTTCCCATAAGCTTAGGAACAAGACAAGGATGTCCACTCCCACCACTTTTTTATTCAGCACAGTACTAGAACTCCTAGCCACAGCGATTAGACACTAAAAAGAAGTAAAAGACAATGGAATCAATAAAGAAGAAGAAAAATGTTCTCGATTTATAGAGGACATGATACTCTACTGTAGAAAACCTGAAAGATTCCACGGACAAAAGTGTGAGAACTGAAGAACGAATTCAGTAAAGTCATAGGGTACAATCAACATATAGAAATCTCTTGCATTTGTATACACTAATAATGAAGCCGCAGAAAGACAGATTAAGAAAACAATCCCATTTATAATTGGACCAAAAAAATAAGATATCTAGGGGTAAACATATACAAAGAGGTGGATAACCTATACTCTGAAACCTATTAAATAAGGTTGAAAGAAACTGAAGTCAACACCAAGAAATGGATAATTCCATGCTCATGGATTGAAAGGGCAAATAATGTCAAAATGTCTATGTTACCAAAGCGATCTACATATTTAATGTAACCCCGATGAAAACACCAACGGCATTTCTCACAGAACTAGAACAAACAGTCCTAAACTTTATATGGGACCACCAAAGAACCTGAAGAGCAAAGCAATCTTAAGCAAGCAAACAAACAAACAAGCAAACAAACAGACAGACAAACAAAGAAACACTGGAGGCATCACAAACTCCAGATATCAAGTTATACTGCAAAGCTGTAGTTATCAAAACTGCATGGTACTGGCACAAATTGGAACGTAGACCAATGGAACAGAACAGAATACCTAGAAATAAACCCACAAGTATCTGGTCTATTCATCTTTGACAGAGCAAGAAAGCATATAAAATGGGAAAAAGGTATTCTCTTTAGCAAATGGTGTTGGAAAACTGAACAGAAATGTGGAAAAGAACGAAACTGGACCACTTTCTTACAAAACACATGAAAATAAATCCAAAATGGATTAGAGATAAAAATCCTAGAAGAGAACACAGGCAGTAATTTTTTGACATTAGCCAAAGAAACGTTTTCTAGGTATATCTCCTGAGACAAAAGCAAAAATACAAAAACAAAAGCAAAATAAACTATTGGGATTGCATCCAAATAAAAAGCTTCTGCACAGCTAAGGAAAAACTCCACAAAAATGAAGGGCAACCTACAGAATGGGAGAAGCTATTTGCAAATGACATATCCAGGAATGGATTAGTATCCTCTATATAAAGAACTTAGAAAACTCAATACTGAAAAACGAAATTATCCAATTACAAAATGGGCAGAAGACCTTAACAGACACTCCTCCATGAAGACATCCAGATGGCCAACAGACACGTGAAAAGATGTTTATCATCACTTACCATCAGGAAATTGCAAGTCAAAAGGACAATGAGATACCACCTCACACTCTTTGGAATAGCTAAAATCAGCAACACAATGAACAACAGGTGTTGATGAGGATATGGAAAAAGAACTTTTGCACTGTTGATAGGAATGCAAACTGGTGCAGTCACTGTGGAAAACATAGTGGGTTCCCAGGAACGTGAAAACTACAACTGCAGCAATCACACTACTGTGTATTTACCCAAAGAATCCAGAAACGATAATTCAAAGAGAGACAAGAACCCTGATAATTTTGGCAGCATTATGGGACAGCCACGTGTCCATCAAATGATGAATGGATAAAGATTTAGTATGTATGCATGATGTGGTATTATAATGTGGTATTATACACACATAATTATATGATGTGGTATATTCTTTATAATACCCACACACAGGGGAATAATACTCAGCCATGTAAAATAATGAAATCTTGCCATCTGCAACAACATGAATGGAGCTAGGGAATATAATGCTAGGCAAAATAAGTCGGTCAGAGACAGACAGATACCATATGACTTCATTCATATGTGAAATTTAAGAAACTAAACAAATGATCAAATGTTGGGGAAACAGAGTAATAGACAAATCAAGAAACATACACTTAATTATAGATAACAACATGCTGGTTACCAGTGTGTGTGTGGGGGGGGGGTTCAGATGTAGTGAGTGAAATATGTGATGGGGATTAAGGAGTGCACTTGTTGCCATGAGTACTGGGTATTGTAAGGAAT
Organism: Puma concolor; assembly: GCF_028749965.1. Taxonomy (NCBI): domain Eukaryota; kingdom Metazoa; phylum Chordata; class Mammalia; order Carnivora; family Felidae; genus Puma; species Puma concolor. The sequence goes on from NW_028240202.1 coordinate 177,644, forward strand.
TGCTGAATCATTATATTGTACTCTGAAACTAATATAACACTATATGTGAAAAAAAAATAGGGGCATCCTGGTGGCTCAGTTGGTTGCCCATCCAACTTTGGCTCAGGTCATGATCTTGCAGTTCGTGGGTTGAAGCCCTACATTGGGCTCAGTGCTGTAGGCATCACGCCCACTTCAGATATGCTATTCCTCTCTCTCTGATCCTGTTTGCATTCTCTCAGAAAGAAATAAGATATTGTTTCAAAACCATAAAATATTTAAAAATAAATTCAATTTATAAGAAAAAGAAAAAAAACCACTTTAGACCACCTAATTAAATCACTGGATTTTCTGATATTTTAGGTATCAGGAAATTCATTGTTTCCATATGTGTTATTATATCTTTTTAGGTATTCTCTGTCCCGTCCTGTTTTAATGATAATAATAATAATTATAATAATAATAATAATAATAATAATAATAATAACAGTAATAATAGGATTCTATATAAGGGGTGTTTGCTATGTTTCAGATATTGTTTTAAACTCTTTTTATGATCATTATATTCATCTCTTGGTCTTACATATATGAGAACGAAAGCACAAAAGCATTAAAAAAATCTGTGCCGAAGATCATACACCTAGTACTGGTGAGACAGGATGTCAACTTGGGTGAGTTGGCACTAGAGGACACTATTTCATGCCACCTCTCAGTTCCATTACATGCCACCTGTGTTGACCTTGCGAGCAGACAAGTTCCTTAACCTGTGAACTTCTTCACTTTGCTGATGTGTAAAAGGAGGTTAATAGTAAACCCTCACTCATAGGGCCCTAAGGAGAATGACATGAAGTACTTGTGAAATGTTCAGAACCTCACCTGGTATGAGTAAGAACTAAGTAAGTGTTGGCAAGAAACCTCTCAGCCAGGCTAGCTGGTCCCCAAGTCTTGCTCATTTGCTCCAGTGTTAGAGTTATGGGGTTATGCTAGTTTTTCAAAGAAATGACTTGCATTGCTTTCATTCTCTTACTGATTTTTCTTAAACCAGTTGTAGTCCTTTACATTGTGTCCAAAACATTCATTGTCTGTTTTATTGGCATATGTACATAGGAGTTTTTAATAACCAAAAGCTCTATAATGTTACCATGTTTTACTTTAATAATTTGGTTTCCTTGAATTTTCTGTTTACAAGAAAAGAAGTTTAACTTTACTGACTTGGTAACTTGGTTAACTTTTTAATTTCTTGGTTAAATGCAAAAGTTTTTGTATTTAAGGAAAACATCTAACACTTTCAGTTGCCCTTGTACAGCTTTGATCATATCTGACAATTATTTTTGGTGCTATTCCTAATCAACCTGCTTTTTGGGTGTTATCCCAATCACATTGTTCAGTGACCTCCTTTCTGGGTCACATTTGTTCCCTCTTCAATTGCTCTCTCCGGCTACTCTCACCTCAGGGGCTTCTCTTCTAAGACTGAAATTCTCTTGACTCTGTTTATCTCCTTGCAAGAAGTGTCAATTATACATAACTGCGATGAAGGAGATCGAATTTTTCATGAGTCTTCCTGATGAAATTACATGATCCAGGCTCACAAGGTAACAATTTAGCATTCTCTCATACAAACAAGAAATAATTAGAAATATAGTCAGAGAATTGGCGCCATTTGCCATGACAGAAGTAAAAGGAGAAGGAGGTGGAAGGAAGGAAGGAAGGAAGGAAGGAAGGAAGGAAGGAAGGAAGGAAGGAAGGAAGGAAGGAAGGAAGGAAGGAAGGAAGGAAGGAAGGAAGGAAGGAAGGGAGGAATTAACAAAAAACATGAAAGAAGTATATAAATAAGCCTTTCAGAAAACTTTAAACTCATGTGAGAGATATTAAAAAAAAAAAAAAAGCTTAATATAAACATTCCTTGTGTTGGAACAGGAAAAGTTATTATTGTAAGAATGCCGACTATCTCTAACTTACTATGTAAATTTGTTGCAAGCCCAATAAAATATGGATTTTTTTAAATCAGATCAGCTGGTTCTAAGATTTTTGTACAAATATCAATATTCAAGCTGATCCAGAAAAATTTTTCTGAAAAGGTAGCATATGAATTAGGCGAGTTCTACCAGATAATAAATTATGTTATAAAGCAAATGTGGTTCAGCTGAATGAATGAAACGTCATAGAGAATCCAGAAGTAGGTTCAAAGCATATGCAAATTTAGTATATAACTAAGTGAACCTTTCAAAGCAAATGCATTGTTCGAATAATAGTAACAATGATACTGTTCATGAAGTTTCAATACTTTTCTTATAAATGTCTTAATTTGCATTATGTCATATTATTAATGTTATATGTTTTCTTATAAAAATGCATCTATAAAATCCTAGGAGAAAACAAGAAAGTTATTTTTCTATTCTCTATTGGGAAAAGCCTTCTTAATATTTACTGAGCGTTTGTTTCTAAGAAATTTTAAGCACTTACGTATTTATTTATTTAATTATTGAATTTCCACACTGTGATAATGCCCGTTTCACAAAAGAGAAAGCAAAGAACAAAAAAGGTAAGGGGACTTTATTTGTTTCCCTATAGCTCAAGATGGAAGTACATAGTCAGATAGTTTTACTCTAGAGCGTGTGTTCTCAAACGTGATGATAACAACTGACATACAACACAGAGAGCAGAAACAATGGTGGAGCCCAGTGGAAGGCTGTGGGCTCAATCCCTCCTTGGCCTTAAAAGGTCGGCAGTTTCTGCCTGCACTTGTCCACAGGTGGGTCATTATTAGCATAGGCATAAAAATGTCTTGGAATCATTACTTAACCTGTGAACAAGTGGCAGTATGGCCCTGGTTGCAGAGAAAGTAATCTTGCCTACCACCAGGAAGCGATGTGTGAGAGGCAGTCTTATAAACTGGTAAATTAGTATGCTCAACCTGGCAGCACCTTAACCTGGAAATACAAAATTTCATTATAAACAACCTATGCGTTTCCCCCTAAGAGTAAAACACAACAAAACAAACAAACAAACAAACAAACAAACAAAAAAAAACACAAAACCCCAGGAGGCAAGCTTACCCCATACCTGCAAGGAGGATGGCTTCCCACATGCTTTGTTTAAGAAGTATCTTTTATGTGGATCAAAGGAAAATATAACTTTCTTAGGTAAGATTTATGTGTCAAAGCATTCATTTTTGCCAACGCTCAAACACAGTCATCTGCAGAATCACTTTAAATCTTATCTCACTGCCTTCCCCAGCTTTATTACAAATGGAGAAGATATTTTTTTATGTAAGTCAATCTATGAAGTCCTAGGAGAAAATATGGGGGAATTATTCTTATAATCCAGAATGACAATGATCTTTCTAAAATAGGGGTGGACATTAAGCTCAGATGTAACGATAGTAGAGAAGGATCATTTTTATTATCTTGAACATATATTTTTTTAATTTTGTAAAGAAAAAACAAAGCCAAACAAAAAAAAAAAAAAGGAAAAGAAAAAATAAAGTGAGGTGCCTGGGTGGCTTGGTAGGTTAAGCGTCCAAATTCGACTCAGTCACAATCTCATGGTTTGTGGGTTGGAACCCTGCATCTAGCTCTTTGCTGAAATCTCAGAGTCAGGAGTCTGTTTCAGATTCTGTGTCTCCCTCTCTCTCTTCTCCTTCCCTGCTCGCACTCTCTCTCTCTCACAAAATAAATAAACATTAAGTTAAAAAAATTAAAAAAATAAAATAAAGGCAAATGAAAATTAGTGGAAATATTTGCACCACCAACAGAAACACAGAAGACAAATTTCCATAATGTTTGTATTGCTTTTTTTTTAAGCCACACTGTTAAACAAAACAAAAATCCAATAGAAGGAATAGAGGAAAGAAAAAGGAAGTTCACCAGAAAACAAGCATAAATGACTTTTAAAAACTGTAAAGACGTACCACCACAATTTTAGAAAGCAATTGCAAATAAAAATGAAATACTACTACTCTTCTATTGGACAAAAACATTGGTAATGCACACTATAGAAAACGGAAGAGGAAAGAGGCATTTCAGAATTGTAATTGGCGAACTGGGACCTCTTCTTTGGAAGACAGTTTAAGATGATAATGGTAAAAATAACAGTAATAACATTTATTGAGTGTTTGGCGTGTTGGACAGACACTGATGTATTTCACATATTTTAATTTAATTATTCCTCATAACAACCAAATGAAGTGCTTTATATTACTACCCCTCTGAGAAATCAGAGGCACAAGAAGATTAAGACATGTGCTGTGAATGGAGTAGCTGAATTCAAACGCAGTATTAAAAATTCAGTTTAAAATACCAAACTTGACAATATCCATAAAACTCAACATATTTATACCTGTTATCTGTATACCTTCATGAGGGTTAGGTTTTTCCCTGCGACACAGAACAAGGAAGAACTATGGTTTTAACAGGGTAAAAGTGGATTTCTCTCCCAAGTATATGAACTTTGGAGGTATACAGCTCAAGTCTGATTGGGCAGCTGTATTCTATGAAGTGCATAGAAATCTAATTCCTACCAGCTCTTGCTGGAAGAATCTCAGTTCACTTTCCATCCAAACGGTTTGGCCCTAGAGTTCAGGATCCAAGGCAGCATGTGAATGACATCAAAGAAAAAATAAAGAACACAAGGCCCACAGCTGTCTCAACTTTCTCAGAAGCTGCCACATGACACTTCCTCTTATATTGCTTGTGCTGCAAGGGAAGGAGGTGGAGGAATGGATGTGGAAGAGGTTCTTTCTGTCCTACTGATACCACAATTCCAGTTCTAGGAAATTTCCCAAGATTTTTACATTACAAATCTTCCTTGATTTAGGATGGAGTCACCTCTAGATAAAACCAGGGTGAGTGGAAGTTATTCCAAGCCAAAAATGCATTTAACACACATAATGTGCTGAATATCATAGTTTAGTCTAGCCTCTATTTTGTGTGTTCAAAATAGTTGCATGAGCTGAAATTATGAGACATCATCTAACACACAGCCTATGTTACATTAAAGTTTAACTCTCTCATGTATTTCAGTGAATACTGTGTTGAAAGCATAAACACAACGATTCTGTGAGTATAGAATAGCTGTAAGCAGATAGATTGTTCACCATAATGATCATGTGGTGGACTGGGAGCTGTGGCTGGCTGCTCTGTCAGGCATCACAGGAGAGGGTCGTATCACCTCTCATTAGCACTGGGAGGGTCAAAAACTTCAATTTGAAGTACAATTTATCCTTGAAAATGTTTAATGTTATTTCAAGTTTTGGAGAGAAAGAGAGACAGAAAGAGCGTGAGCAGGGTAGGGACAGAGAGAGAGACACACACACACAGAATCTCAAGTCAGCCCCAGGATGCAAGTTGTCAGCATAGCCTGAGGCAGGCTTGAACTCACGAGCCTTGAGATCTTGACATGAACTAAGTCAGATGCTTACACGACTGAGCCAGCCAGGTGTTATTCAAAGTACAATTTGTAAACAATGCTATCATTTTCACACCATTGTAAGGTCCAATAACTATAAGTCAAACAATATTAAGCCAGGGACTGCTAATCCTCCATTCATCCTGGCAGATATATTTTTGATCATCCTATGCCTGCCAGTAAGCTCACGTCTATGGACTGCATCGTTGAGGCTTTCTTGTCGTCTGGCTTCCATCCATAGTTGGCAGGTATACTAATAGGTAGGCAGAGAGCAAAAGAAAAGCAGTCATTATATGTACTCTGAACTCTGGAATTTTGGCAGTGGCTTATTCCTCAGTCTATGGCCACATCTCCTGTTAGGTGGCTTCTCTCCCAGCCGTGGGCTCATTGGCTTCTAGTAACACTTGTCCTTTCCTTGTCCCCTGATACCTGGGAGAGGTGAAGTCTTCTCTTGCTAGTCCCCAAGGACTCAACCACGTAGTTTTGAGCCCGTTTATCTCACCAGCACCTGTGTTCATAGTTCCTCCATTAAACTCCTTCCAGGTAAGATTTTCGAGGCACCACCCACACTCTGCTGGACTCTGGCAGGCAAACATATGCACAAGGACTTTCACGGCAGCATTGTTTTCTATACTCGTAGACTACAAACAAATTAAATACACATAACAGGGGACAGATTAAATACCTTGAATGCAACCAGGGTAGGAAATACCATGATGTATATTTAAAAAATAATGTCCCATTGGACCAGACACATTAATTTTTCACAGGGCAAATCTCATGTCAAACCTTTTCAAATCACAAAAATCATGTACCTATAAAATAGAGAGGTGTAGATAATATCTTGGTACCAGCTATATATATATTTTTTTTTCATGTGAGATATGCATATGATATACTTGAGATTCTGGAAAAAAACCCTACAAACTGTTAAAAGTGGTCTTCTTCTGGGGAAGAATAATGGAGGCCTAGCGAAGACATAGATTTAATTTCATCGAATAACTTGTTTTGCTACTATATGAATTTTTACCATGTGTATATTACCTTTAAAAAGCTCGTTAAAGGAAAAAAAAAGTTTTCCTTAGGATACATATAGGGAAGTTTATGAATATGACCATAACACTCCTCTGATATTTCAATATTGCAGTTTGTATCCCAACTTCCTCCCCTCCCTACTCTGCCCACCCTGTATCCTCTCCCTCCATACAGGGTCACTAAACTCTCTTTTCTCACACAGGACAGCACTTCCGGGACTACTGTTGTCCTTACTGTGTGTTCCCCATGTTGTCACGGCTCTCACTGCACTTGAGTTTCTTCATGATCCAGAATCATCTTACATTATATAGTTCTTATATATAAGCTTTCAAGGCTTGGCCTCTTAGGAAATTAAACTACCTTTCATATTTCTTCAAAAAAATCTTTCTCTCTCAGCTTACAACTCTTAGAATATGGTAATTTCTTCCACGATTGACTAAAGGACCCTCCAGTTGAATTCAAATGCTCTAGTGTTACTCTGTGTTGAATTCATAGGAACAAAAGTCTTTATTGAGCCCTTTGTCTTCGGACCCATTCCTTCCTTTATTTGTCAATTGAGCATCAATTTATTGAGTGTCTATTTTATTCCCAAACTGTAGGAGGTGCTAGAACTTAATGAATGGATGGTCCTGGTCCATAGAAATATTAAGTCCTATTGGAGACATGAAAGTGTAAGATGTGTTGGGGCACCTGGGTGGCTCAGTTGGGAAAGGGGCCGACTTCAACTTGGGCCATTATCTCACAGCTTGTGAGTTCAAGATCCATGTAGGACTCTGCACTGACAGCTGAGAGCTGGAGGCTACTTCGGATTCTACATCTCCTTGTCTCTCTGCCTCTCACCCACTGATGCTCTGTCTCTCTCTTCTCCAAAAATAAAAATAAATAAATAAATAAATAAATAAATAAATAAATAAATAAATAAATAAACATTAGGGAAAAAATTATGTGTAAGAGGTGTCAATTGAAGTGTGTATAGAGACTAGAGTCGGGGCATAGAAATAGAGTGTTGGATCAGGATAAGTAACTAGAGCAACTTTCTAAGAGTATGAGTGACGGTGGGTAGTAATAAAAGGTGAGTCGGGGAGCCCTAGGAAGACTTGTGAAAGGGACGTCATGTAACGCATTGGAAACAACGTAACTTAAAGCAGGAAAGCAGGACACTTGAAGTAATGTATGACCTTTGATAGAAGATTAAAATGGTGAGTTAAGCTGTCAGATAACATCATCAGTGTCATCATCACCCTGGAAATAATCAAAAGGGAAGGGGAAAGGGATGAATTAAGAGTGTCTACTACATCACCAGACACATTAAAGATGCTCATCATCACTAATCAGAGAAACCTCAATCAAAACCACAATGACACATCAATTCACACCTGTCAGAATGCCTAGTATCAACAAGACAAGAAATAACAAGTATTGGTGAGAAGGTAAGAGAAAAAGTAACACCAATGCACTCTTGGTGGGAATGTAAATAGGTGCAGCCACTCTAGGAAACAGAATGCAGGTTCGTCAAGAAATTAACTCAGAAGTACTATATCATCCAATAATTCCACTCCTGGGTATTTACCCAAAGAAAAGGTAAACCCCAATTTGGAAAGAGGCATGCACCTCTGTGTTTATTAAAGCATTATTTATGATAGCCCAGCTATGGAAGCAGCCCAAGAGTCTGTCAACAGATGAATTCATAAAGAAATGTAGTGTCCATATAATGGAATATATTTTAATTTAAAAAAAGGGAATAAACCTTGCCATTTGCAACAACATGTGTGAACCTAGAGGGTATTATGCCACGTGGAATTATAACGATAAAAGGAAATACCATATAATTTCACTTTTATGTAGAAGCTAAAAAACAAAACAGAAAAAGAAAAGACAGATTCTTCAATACAGAGAACAAACTTGTGGTTACAAGAAGAGAAGTGGATGGGGTGTGTAAGATAGGGAAAGGTGACTAAGAGTTACAAACTTCCTGTCATAAAATACATAACTGACAGAGATGAAAAGTACAGCACAGGAAATATAGTTGATATTATAACAACACTATATGGTGAAAAATGGTGATTACACTTACCACGGAGAGCACTGAATAATGTATAGAATTATCAAATCGCTATTTTATACACCTGAAACTAAAATAACACTGTATGTAATCTATACTTCAATAATAGAAAATTAAAAATGTAAAAAAAGAGAATCTATTACCGTTGTTATCCGCGAAATAAAAAAAAAAAAGAGAATAGGTTAGATATTTGATAATTATTTTAGCCTGCCTTAAAATATGTACCAATTAAGACGCTGCATCAAAACATACCCATGGTGATGGGGAAGACATCTAGGCATAAAACAATAGGGCATATTAAGGAATTTGCTGATAGTTGATCATGAGAGTGTCTAAGGGCATGAACAATTGGCCCAGGACAAGTAAGGATGCAAAGGTGGGGGCAGGGTGCGGATGGGAAAGGTGTTTTCTCTCATGCTGGAGTGTGGGGGAACCACAGCTTGGAAGGCAGTGATGGAATAACTTTTGCATGTTACAAAGTCCACTCTAAGGGGAGTAGAGATATGAGATCCATCATGAGGCTCCACTGATGCCAAACAAAGATACAGAAGGGTGCGGCATAGAGGAAATGTGGTTGCCATAGTATCCACAGAAGTGAGTTACTAATTGAATCATACTGGTGAGGAAATGAGAGGAATTACACTAGGATAAAGAATAAAAAATGGAGAAGGAAATTTTGGGAACATGTGCTCGTTTGAGGTTCTTTGTGAGATGACCTCTTCGCAAAGCGTAGGACACAGTCAAGAATTGGAAGGACTCAATTTCCAATTTTTACTTATACCCTCTCCCTATATTCAGTGTGATTTTTCTCTACTGTGTAATGCCTGAACCTCTTGTCCCCGTCCTACTCCAACCTTGCCTAATTAATACCTACTCACACTTTAAGGATTAGTTCAAGACACCACCCCATCTGAAAAGTCCCTTACAACACTTTATCTCCTTCCCCTGAAGGCTGAGTTACATGGATTTTGCCTTCACACTCTCCTCATGCTCCGTGCATCTTTGGACCATTACACCATAATAACTGTCTCCCCTACATAATTGTAAGCTCCTTGTGATTAGGGTCTACCCCCTCATCTCTAATGTCCCAAGCATATAGCACAGTGTTTCATAGGACTCAGTTGGCTCTCAGTGATTGCCGAATGAATTAATGAATCTAGAGTGGGAGTAGGAACATTTTGTCTCTCATACTGGGGTTGGGGTTGAAAGTTGTGTTGAAAGGTGTCATTATGAGGTCTGAGTGAGAGTTTGAAGGTGTCTACAATCTACGTTCTATCTATGAGACAAGAGCCGTTTCCCAGGGAAAGGTGAAAAAGATAGGTTGAGGGTAATGATGGAGGTATGGAATAGCTGCTGTGGGGAGAAGACCGCTTAAGATTGGCAAGAAGCTCTGGCGGTATGTTGACATCCGCAACCATAAAATTAGAGTGAGTGACCCTAGTGACTGTGAGTCCCTGTAACAGTTCACTGGGCTGAGTGAGACAGAGGATGGGCTGACAGAGTGGAGGACTCATCCAAGCTTCAAGGCCACCAACGCAGATGCAGCAGAGGACTAGGACGTTCCAGCACAAAGTGACATACTGAGGTGTATACACTGCATTAGGAAGGGAAGTGGAGCCACAAGGGATGATATGCAGGGAAATGAGAGGGAGGAAGCAGGGACCACAAGTCTCTATCGGGCTGAAGAAGAGAAGTTGTGAAGTCAAGTAGTGAGACACCTTAGGTTAGGGGAGGTTATCTTCTGAGATATTGGCACGTTGAGTTTGACATTCTAGCAGGAGACATCTGGATGATCATAGAGCTCAGAGTACCATCACGGAAGTTAGCTACTGGAGTAAACTGACTCTTAAAGTTGTGGGAGCCAGGAAATTTAAAGAACCCTGAAGCTACATTGCTGGGGCAATTTTACCAGGATGGTGAAATTGCCCACAACAGAGGTAGGAGCAATGTGAGAAGAAAGAAGAGTAAGAAGGGACTCCAGAAATTTCCATGAAGAAAAGGGTGGCACTCTGGGATTGAATAGATGGACTAAGGAGGTGAAGGCAGGAATTGCAGGGGAGTAGAAAGTTCATGGCCTGGAGGTGGTAACAAGCGGCCTGTAGATCACTATCCAGCCTCTCCCTTAATCCTGAAGGAATTTTCTCTCTGCTGGTGCAATGTCTCCAACCTCTAGAACCTACACAGCATTTATCTTTGTTCCTCATTCTGGCATCTTGATTCTGCTTGCTGAGACATCTCTTAAATGGAGTCCCCAGTGTGATTCTTTTTTTTTTTTTTTCATGGGCATCACTACATGTCCCAGAATGTTATGACATCAAAACGAATGTGGCCTGTTTTTCATTCCTTCATGTGACCAATGGGACCAAGTCTACTGGACGTAGACTGAGTTTCACTCCAAATGATGACGGACTCAACATGCTACTTTGCCCATGAAATATACTTGTATCTTAGAAGATCCTCCCAGAAATAACAGTGGTACCCAACCCACCCAGCAGACATGGCAAGTAAGGCAGCCTGCTAAGAACACATCAAAATGCAAACATGTTTTCTAGTGCTGCATCTATTAGCATGTATGCAGGTAGTCCAAAGCCAAAGAAGTAAATTATTTTAAGTTAGGAAATGAAAGGAAGGTAAACTGCCATAAAGGTATTTTAAACTGTTGTGAAAAAGAAGTAGAATATGAGTGTCATAAACTCACAATCATTCATACAGGACATCATACATATATTCCAGGAATTTTAAGATAGTAACATGTGGTTCATATGGTAGAGAAAGCACCACTATTGCCACTCTCTTTATGCTCTGCCAATAACGTGGTCACCATGAAAGCTGCCTGACACCAACTAAAAAACCCAATTAATAACATGATAATGGAGCGCCCATGAAATACCATGGTAGACATGTGTGGGCACAGATTAGGAAGCCCAGAACATGGTTCCTGCCCTTATGAAACCTGAAACGTAAGGGAAAGTGAAGTGAAACCAATAAGAGTTAAAACCTGTGTTAAAATAACTGGTTGACTTCTAGTCAGTATCAAGAATCAGACATGTTATTGCTGTGGAACTGTGAACATCACCTCTGTGTTAGAGAGTTCTCTTGAGTTTTATAATGTTGCCAAAAACTGGCCTTTTCTGAGCTTGGGCAATTCCCAAAGTTGTGCATTGTGACACAAGCCTGTCAGATCAGCGGGCTCCTTATATGCTGCTTCCTGCAGAATGAGCTGGCAGTTTCATCTGTTTCCAGACCACCTGCCTTAGCAAATTAGATCATATTAGGGCTATTGTCTCAGAGACAATAACAGGCATGTGTAACTGAAAGAGACCATTATGATATCTTCTAAAGAGACTTTGAAGTGTAGAAAGGTCAACAAGACGAGTATAACTATCATCATTGTTTTTTTTTTCAACCCGTCCTTCTCTTCCTCTCTTATACATGCTACCCTTTAGTAAAATATATAAAATCAACACATTTCTTTTATCTTGGCACAGAGTGTTGTGAGAAAGAGTAACTTACATTATGCAGGACATTTTTATGTACAAAATCCTTCTGCATATATGAACTCTTTAGGTCCTCAAAGCAAACAGTATAGAAGTAAGAATTGTTGACACAATTTACAGAAGTTCATTTGGGGTTTCGGCTCCATTCACTCCACCACTACAGGTGAGGAAACAGTTACCTTTCCCACTCTCATGAGCAGGAGTTCCCCTCCTTATAGATCAGACAAGTCTTGTTGTAAATATCACCACTCTTTCGAGGCTCTGCCTCTCCTACCTGCCAATTCTTTCTACTAATTCTCTCCATTCAATTCAATTCAATTCAGTACATTCGATTGAGTTCAACTCAATTCAATTCGACTCAATTCAACTCAGTTCAATTGGCAATTAACAAAGGCTACCCATAAGTCAAACTGTATACTAGGAACTGCAATGATCAAACTGACCCCCTCAAGCAGTGGCCAAATTATCTAGGGAGACAGGGACGCAAATTATTACAATATGGCAAAAATTACGGAACAGGGCACTGCACATGGTACCACAAGAGTTCCAAGAAGGGACTAATTAACTCTGACTGGTGGGATTAACTAAGTAATGGTTGAGGCAAATTTGAAATATGAGTGATTAGAGTAGAGAGGGCTTCTCAGGCAGATGAAAGCTTACCTATGCCAAGGTAAAGAAGTTGGGAACCGCAGGAAGTTCAATCTAGTTCCTGCACATAGCAACATCCTATGTAATTGGAGGAAAGCAGCACAAAAGTTACTTGATGGCCACTGACTCAAGTGAGGTCAGAGGCTACTTCCTCAGACACCTAGACCTCTAGTTCACAACTTCCTTCTCCGCAAACTTCCAACTGTTCCCAACCCTTCTTCACTCTGGTCTTATAACTTTGCCTATTACCACACTGAGAAAACCAGGTCACTGAAAAGAGAATTTGCAGAATCACCTATCGCATCTACCATTCCATCTACATCAATTTCCTTGTGCTCTGCTTTCACCAATATTAATAGGAAGGATCTGTTCTTTCCTCTCTGAGCCAATTATCTTTTGGACACTAGACCAAAGTCACTCTTGCCCTGTTAAGAACATTTCTGTCAGCAATTCTCCCCTACTCTGCCATATCATCATTTCCATCAGCAATATGGAAATTACAAAAATGCTTTTATTTCTCAAATTTTAGAAAGAAAAAGCAAAGCCCTCTCTTGACCCTGCTCCCTTCCTTTCCCACTGCTGCCTCATTTTTCTCCCTCATTTTGTCACAACGCTCCTTGAAAGAATTGCCTTACTCCCTGTCTACAATCATTCTACTCCAATTCTCTGTTCAATCCACTCCCATTCGGCTTTTCCCCGGTGCTACTGAAATGCTTCTCATCACATGTCAATGACATCCACTTTGCAAAACACAGGGATTATTTATATTTTAATAATTTTTCAAGTGTATGTATTCATTTTGAAAGAAAGGGAGAGTGAGCAGGGGAGGATATGAGACAGATGGAGGCATTGAGAGAATCCTAAGCAGACTCCACACCGTCAGCATGGAGCCCGACCTGGGGCTTGAACCCACAAACCATGAGATCATGACCTGAGGTGAAACCAAGAGTCAGACACTTAACCAAATGACCCCCCCATGTGACCCTGATGATCATTTATTTGACCTCATCCTATTTGACTTCCCATCAGCACTTGACCATTTTGATACCTGCTTCCTTGAAACACATTCCTTACCAGGCTTCCTGGACTCGAGAGCCTCCTCATGTCTCGCCTACCCCTTCAGTGGCCACTGTGTCTAGTTTCCTTCGCTAGGTTTTCCACATCTTGCAGTACTTTAAGAGTTAGATACCGCAGAGCTCAGTCCTTGCGTGTCTTCTCTCTCATCCATTCTCACTCCCTAGCTGATCTCATGCGATCGCATGCTAAGTAATCCAGCCTAGAGTCCACACTAAACTTCTTACTTTAAACTCCAGATGCCTATATCTAACTACATTCAAAAAAAGGCAGCTTGGATGTCTGATAAGCATCTCAAAATCACCTTGTGAAAAGAGCAAGTCCTGATGTTTCCCCTAAATCCCATGATCTCTAACAGACAAATTAAAACTACCACCAACCTGTGGTCCAGCCCAAAAAAACAAACACAAAAACAAAAACAAACTAAACAAAACAAAACAAAACAAAAAAAACCTTGGTGGAGTCTTTTATATCTGTTTTCTCATCACTTATATTCAAACCACAAACAATCCTATTATATCCACAGTTATAATGTACACATGATCATAATTTTCTCACTATGTCCCCTTCTTCCATCCTTATTCAGGATGGAAGTTATTTCAGGATTACTATAGTAACCTCCTTATTTTGTTGCTCTTGTTGCTTGTATGCTTGCTTCCCACTCCAACCTGCTCCCCAGATAGTAGTCAGAGTGATTTGTTTAACATACAAATTAGGGTCACCTGGGTGGCTCAGGTGGTTAGCCATCTGACTCTTGATTTTGGCGCAGGTCATGATCCAGAAAGCATGACGTCATGGGGTCAGAACCTGCATTAGGATCTGAGCTAGGCATGAATTAGGCATGGAACCTGTTTGAGATCTCTCTCTCTCTCTGTCTGTCTCTCTGTCTCTGTCTCAGTTTCTCTCTCCCTCTAAACTGCTGCGGGCACTCTCTTTAAATTAAATAGATAGATAGATAGATAGAGAGATAGATAGATAGATAGATAGATAGATAGATAGATAGATAGATAGATAGATAGATAGATAGATAGATAGATAGATAGATAGATAGATAAAACAAACTCAAATGTGAATTTGGTGAGACTACTCAACTGACTTTCCCTCTCATCGAAAATGAAAGTCAAAGTCTTATAATGACTTTCACATTCTTCATGATATGCACCCCACACATACCCTCTCTGACTAAAGAAATAAATGAAGAAATGAGTGAATGGTTGGTAGAGAAGAGGAACATAAGATTAGATTAACCTTATGGAATTAATCAGATGATGAACAAGGTTCCAACTAAGCCAAGAAGTGTCTTCAGGTTTATTTGAATACAATGGGTAGTCATCAACGTCATTCGGGCACCATAACTATCTCCTGTTAACTGTTTCTAGGATCCAATTCATATGTCACCTTCTACATTAATCCTCACTCTTTACCAATCTCCCATTCCCACATGAAATCCATCCAAAGGAAACTTTGCTACTCCTTTAATGTGTCACATTTTCAAACTTCCGTGCCTTGCCCTCTCTCTCTCTCTTTTTTTTTTCCTGCCTGCAATGCCCTTCCTTACTCTGTTGATTTGAAATATGTCTTCTCTAGAAGACTCACGTCAAGTGACTCTCATTTGTGTAAAGCACTCCCTGGGTGCCCTAGAGAATCATGTGTTTTCTTCTTTGCAATTCCAGGGTATATTTATCCACCTCTATTACAGATGTTATCAACTCAGTATAGTTAATTTGTTTACACAATGGCAAACCCCTGGATAACAAGGTCCATTATTAGTTCTAGATAAGACCTCTGTTCTTTGTATACAGTGCCTACAACCTAGTACGTGCTCAATGCATGCTTCATGAATGGAAATGAGGCAGGAGAATAGAATGAAAATTAGTAGAGGGAATATATAAGAGAAACCAGGAGAGTCAAATGTTATCAAACACAAAAGAAGAGGTAGTTTCACGAGGTAAGGAGCGGTCCGTTCTTTAGAGTTTTGTGTTTTGTTTTACTTGAGTTTGAAATAAGCTACAGGTATCATTGCATTTACCAAGTAGGAGGTATGTGGAAATAAAATAGTCAAATTTCAGTAGCATATTGGCAGAAATTATCTTATATCCAAGCAGTGACTTAATATGAGGAATTGTGTGTTCAAACCATCAGGAGAAGTGTTAGTTAAGTGCGGTGTACACTGCACTCCCAGAATCCAAAGACAACCCTGCAGAATTGTCTTGCCACCATAACCCCAGCAGACCACTGGTCTGTCCAGGTGGACTCACTGGTGTTCTTGGCCTAGGGTATCACTAGGTAAGAGTCAAGTGTCAGTAGGTTGGGTTCTTATCTGGAGAAATCTACTTCTGAGTTTATTTGGGTTTCGGACAATTAAGTTCCTTGCAGTTATACAACTGAGGTCTTCATTTTCAGCTTGTGGGATGGCTAGCCAGGGAAAACTCTCTGCTTTGCATGGGTTTACGATGCATGGGTTCATGATGATACTAGGTTGATCCAGAAAATCTGTCTCTATATTACAACACGACTATAGAAATGGTCTCTCTTCATATTCATGGGTTGTCAGCTTTAAGGTATGGAACATTGGGGGCTATATTTTTTTCTTTAGAATAATGTCTACCACATTCTGTTTAAAAAAAAAAACAGCTGTAGAACCAATAGATAATATTTTTCACCTTCTGAATTAGTAAGATTCAATAGAGAAAATTTCTGTTTCTCATATATATAATATATATTATAATATATAATATATTTATATTTATATTAATACATTCATATAAAATATGAATGTATTAATATAAATATATTTATATATTTATGAATGTTTTATGTAAGAATGTATGTATTTATTTATTTATTTCTTATAAGAAATTGGCTCCCATAAATGTGGACGTTGACATGTCCCAAGATCTTCAGGATGTGTTGGCTAGCTGGAAAACCACGAGATCTGATGGCATAGTTCTTGTCCAATGGCTGGCAGGCTTGAATCTCAGGTAGAGCTGCTGTTTCAGTCTGAATCTGGGGTAGAGGCCAATGTCCCAGTTGAAAGACATTCAGGCAGGCAAGAGTAATTCCCTAGTATCCCTGGGAGAATCATCCTTATTCTATTCAGGCCTTCTCACTGATTACATAAGGCCCACTTACATTAGGAAAATAATCTGTTTTACTCACTGTACAGACTCAAGTATTTCCCATCACAAAACACCAGAAAAACGTTTCACCAAGCATCTGGACCTCTGTGGCCCAGTAAAGTTGACACATAAAATTAGCCATCATATCTTCCAAATTTCATGCCAGCGCATGAAGCGGATGCACCTAAGCCCTATCAAGAACCCAAGCTACAGAAGCACCAGGCAGCTTGATAAGGTGCATGAGCACAGCGTCTTTCAAATATTTTATGCCCAATCTACTGTAAGGAACACATATTTCGCCACAGCCCAGTATAAGCATACACATACACATAAACATACATATAAAGAAATGAAATAAACACCATTTCATGAATTATTGGTTATCCGAACTAAGGGTAAATGTACTTTTATATTTTCTTATTGGTTCCATTTTAATTTTAATCCATTCTTGCCTTGATCCACACCTTCATGACCTTCCAAAAAACAAGGCATCATTAGTAAGGTGACTGATTTTGAGGGTCAAACTTTGGGAAGTAATATTCCTTCAGTTATATGTTTCACAATGTCTGACATGCAATACTCTCTTTGTTAAGTTGAATGGAATACAGAAAATGGGCTTCCAATTCAGTCTTCAGACATACTAAGAAAATTCCGAATCCTTGTATCGGGGTAGGTCCATAACTATCAAACAAAATGAAACAACAGGTACCAAGAGATGCCCTTTGGCTGTCTCCAACGCTATTCAGGAAGCTAAGTTTACAAGCCCACTGAAACACAGGGGACCAATTCTTTCTTGGGGAAAATGACCAACAACGGAATGTTCGCGTGCAAAGAGCAGACAGGACTAATTATTACAAAGAGGTGTTGAAGCATATAGAAATTGTCCACTTCTATGCCACTTATAATTAGTGCTTGTCTCCCTTGGATCATCATGTCAATGCATAAGGCACAGTTAGAGAACATTGTTACCCAACAATGACAGCTCTCAGGTTTCATGTTTCTGTTATACACCCATTGGGTGAACTGTCTCTGCAATGGTTAAGGCCCTAGAGAAGAATTCTTCTCCCACTTTGCACCACTCACTCTCCCTGATTAAGCTGTTCTGCAGGGAAACGGCTTACTTTTTTAAATGCTTGCTTTTTGTTCCTTGGATAAGCAGCAGACATATATCTGAGTGCAGCATTTCTATTTAACTGAACTCATGCCCTAAAGAGATTCTAGGGATCAGCTCCAGGGAGTCCAGTTGAATTGATCTTCTTCATCTCTATTGCAACATTACTGGCAGACGTTCACAGTCAGATTTCATTCTGTCTGACTGAGAGAAACGGAGGAATTTGGCTTTCTGAACCAAGACCACATGATGGAATGGTCTGCACTCAGTTGCAAAAGATTGTGAATGAGGAGGAGACAGGGGCATTATATGATCCAGGATGTGAGGTTGTAGGGTTAGCTTATGGTGCTTGTAACCAAACCTTAATATTGTGTGGAGACTAGACAACCTTGAAATCCCTATAATGTGATGGTCTGGGGACTCTTACCATATAGATTGTCAAAAATTTTGTTATATGTCCCATACAGAAGCAATAGAACTCATTCACTTAATATAGATTTAATGAGCATATACTATGTGGTATTTAGAGCTCTACTATTATTGGAGAAGTGAATAAAGTACTCCAAAGATGGTCAGCGGGACTCAAACAGACTCCGGTCTCTAGCTTAGAGACCTCGCTTCTGGGTTCTTCTTCCTTTGTTTGGTGCATGTGCGAAAACCCCCACATATATGGAAGCTGACGACTATAAAATACCCTCCCCACTTGACTCTACGCTCAACGTTGGAGAGCCAAACTGTCTGACCAAACTCTCTGAGTGCCACTTGGTGTTTCCTCCAGTGTTCCAGCCTGGTTCCATAACATACTAGATTGTTGAACAAGAAACACAACCGCACTGGCCCATTGTTGCCCCCGGTTTGGGAGAATGGCGAGGTGGTGGCAAAGCAAAGGCTCACAAGGGAGAAAGTGCATGCTCTGCCTGAATTTCCTCAGCCTACTTCTCCGTTGTCTTAGGCAGGTCCTGCTCCATGGAACTGGTAAGGCCGAAGCCCCGAAGTGTCAGGCATACACAAAAGAGCAGAAGGGGGACATGGTCAATCCCCAGAGGACTTAATAGGTGTCCCAGGTAGAAAATTTTGTGGAAGGAAATGTAATGGACTCTGGTGTGCATGTGTGTGTGTGTGTGTGTGTGTGTGTGTGTGTGTGTGTGTGTGTGTGTGTGTGAGAGAGAGAGAGAGAGAGAGAGAGAGAGAGAGAGAGAGGATGTTCATCTAAGCCAGGGTTGCCAGTCGAGATAGAGTTTGTGGCTTCATGGACGGGCACCATTAAGGACCCCAAAAGTCTATGGAGTCTGAATGGGCTCCCCTGTGTCATTGTGAGAGTATAAAGTCGAGGGCGGTATCGGATCAGATTCCCATCACAAGTCACAAAGCCGAGTCCACTATAGTCAAACTTCACCTAAACTTTCCCTCAGGAATGCGACCAGAGGAGTATCTGAATAGTCCTCTCATCTGGCGGTATATCCTAACTTTGTCCGTCTTTGTGACAGCAAATATGAGAAAGAAATTAATAATGGGATGAAAACAGAGTAAGCCTACAATTTTAGAGGTCCTGGTCAAAAAATGTTAAAAGGGGTTTTCAGGTTACCATGGGGTGACAACAACACCCGGGAAGTTAACGAAATTTTGTGAACTAGAATGGTCCACATTCAATGTAGGATGGCCTCCAGAAGTGACGTTAGATGCTCAAATAGTGCAGCAGGTTTGGCTAATAGTCACTGGGAACCCAGGCCACCCTGATCAATTTCCGTACATCGACTCCTGGCTTGAAATTGCCCCAAATCTACTGCCTTGAAGGTGATTCATCATTAGCAAACAGAGCCAGGCAAAGGTTTCAGAAACTTTATCTGGAGCTCTCCCAGGGAGCCAAAGAAGCGACCCACTGCTCCTCTAATATTTGAAGGAGATATGGAGGAAGATATTGTCTTTCCACCCCCTCATGACTCTTCAAGCTCTCTCCCCTTCCCCGGAGCTTGAAACTCCTCCTGCATCTGTCTCTCCAGCCATAGCCAGAGTCAGTGCAGATGCCACTGCAGTCAGTGCCGCCCATCTCCCCGCCACTCTCAGACCCAGAAAACCCACCCCAACATGGGCCAGCAGCCAGACTGCGCCTCAGACCCAGACCTAAAACTCTCCGAATGCATGTAAAGGAGACGAGAGAGCCTGAAAGACAGAATAAGGATGGACCGAGTCCAGACAAGCCATTCCATGATGAGTTATCTACCTTTCTCTACAACCAACCTCCTCAATTGGAAACACAACACTCCACCATACTCCGAAAAGCCACAAGCAATGGTTGACTTGATGGAGTCCCTCTTCCCGACCTACTGACAGACTTGGGAAGATTGTCAACAGTTACTCCATACTTTGTTGAATTAAAAATAAGGATGACAGAAACATGACAGTACCTAGAAGATCACACATCTCCAGGAATCAATGACCGTGCTGTCTGGGCTCAAGCTGCATGCCTGAAGAACACCCAACATGGGATTTCACCACAGAAGGAGGACAGGGCCACGTCTGAGGATACCAGGAAGCCCTTCTTCAGGGAGTCTGAGCTGGAGACAACAATCCCATGAACATGACTAAAATATCATGAGTCACACAGCACCCTGGGGAGTCTCCCGGAGACTGCTATGAAATAATCTGTGAAGCGTACCATGTATACGTCCCGTTTGACCCCGTGGCACCAGAAAGTCAACAGATGGTAAATACCTTTTTTGTGGCACCGGCTGCCCCAGATATCCGACGAAACCCCAGAAGTTGGAGGGCTTTGCCAGATGAATATCACTCAGCTTTTAGAGGTCGTCAATACAGTTTTCACCAACAGAAATTTGCAGCTGAAAGAGAAGCGAAGACTGAAAAAGAAGGCCACCTTTCTCACAGCAGAACTAAAGAACAGATGCTGCTGTTTTTTAGCAGCATCGAAAAACTCCAACCACAAAAAGGGGGGTAGCCCATAGCCCCCTTAGCAAGGGACGAGTGTGCATACTACAAAGGCAAGGGAAACTGTAAGAATGTCCGAATTCGTGGGGACCTCAAAACCCAGCCAGGAACCTCAAGGAATCTCGAGGTGAGAACCTTCTTGATCTGGCCAGGGTAGAATTGGACTGAGGTGGACCGGACTCTTTCTTTCTTGGCCCCCATGAACCCACACCTGAAATGAGGTGGAGGGTTGAACAATAACTTTCATGGTTGAAATACTTTTCAACGGGGGCTGAATACTCCTTGGTTACTTCCCTGGTAGCGCCCATAGGACAAAAGGCAGCAACCATACTTGGGGCTACTGGGACACAACAATGCAACAGCCCTTCTGTCAAGCTCAACAAGGTGCACTTGGGGGTCACAAGGTCCGGCATGAGTTCCTCTACTTACTTGACTGCCCGATTCCTCTCCTGGGCCACAATCTACTCTCCAAACTTGGGGCCCAGATACCTTTTGAACCCACTGGACACACTAGCCTCCAATTAAACCCAAGGCAGAAGGAAACTCTGGAATTGCCATACCACTGCCAAGGGAAGAAGAATGGAGACTGTTCTGTGCCCAGGCCGTACCTTGTCGCCCCTAAGAATTCAGGCTTATGTTCCCCTCCCTATGGGTTGATGATAATCCACCTGAAGTAGCTTGGAATCGGGTCCCAATCATTGTCGACCTGATCCCTGCAGCTCAACCTCAGACACCAAGGCAGTACCCCCTTCCACTAGAGGCTAGAATGGGCATACAAGAGCACCTGACCAAGCTCAGAGAAAGATGTATCCTAACTGAGTGCCAATCAGTTTGGAATACCTCACTCTTGCCAGGCAAGAAGCCAGGAGGAGGACACCAACCAGTATAGGATTTGCGGGCCATTAGCAAAGTGACTCTTTCCTTACACCCAGTCATTCCGAACCCTCAGTATACTCTCCTCAGCCAAATTCGGTGGTCAGCCAGAAGGGTTGAGTGCTTCGATCTAAAGGATGCTTTCTTCTGCCTCTGCCTGGCTCCGCAAAGGCAATCATTGTTTGCCTTTGAATGGACTGAGCCCGTTACAGAGCGCCAGATGCAGCTGACCTGGACACTACTTTCCCAAGGTTTCAACAACTCGCCCATTCTTCTGCGGGAAGCCCTAGGTTCAGATCTCGCTGACTTTCCGAAAGAAACCGCAGGGTATGTCCTTCTGCAATATGTAGAAGACCTCCTTTCCAGTGACACCCAGGAAAACTATATGAAAGGTACACAGGCCCTCCTACAGCTCTGATCCTACTTGGGGTACCAGGCCTCTTGGAAAAAGGCACAGATTCGTCAGCAGCAGGGCCAATACTTAGGCTTCCTCCTCACAAAAGGAAAAAGAGAATGACGGGAAAGAGGAAAGTGTGGCACCACACTGCCACAGCCCCAAACAAAACAAGGCTTGTGTAAATGTTTAGGGGCCAGAGGGTTCTGTCACATTGAGAATCCTCAGATTCTCAGCCATAATGAGGTTCGTCTATGACCAGTTGGGAGGAACAAACTGGGAGCTCCTCGCATGGACTGAGGGGGTGAAGGCCGCTTTCACAGAAATAAAGTTGGCTCTGGGACAAGCCCCAGCCCTTGGTTTGCCTGACATAGACAGACCCTTTAACTTCTTCACACACAAAAAGGAGTGCTCACTCAGAGCATGGTGCCTCGGCAATGTCCATTGTTCTAACGCCAAAAAAAACAAAAAAACAAAAAAAACAAAAACAAAAACTTGATCCTGTGGCTGCAGGATGGCCCCTGTGCCTCAGACTTCAGAGCCACAGTCCTGCTCATCAAGGATGCAGACAAGCTCACACTGAGCCAAACATTTAATGTTAAGGTCCCACACACAGTCGTGTGGCTCACAAGCACCCAAGGATATCATTTCCTCTCCATTTCTCAGCTGACACAATCCCAAGGCCTTCTATATGACAACCCAAGGCTCACTCTCGAAACAGTGTAAGAACACTAAACCTGGCCACGTTCCTTCCCACAGAGGAGGGAGAACCTGACCATGAGTGTTCTGGAGTAGTGGATGAAGTCTACGCCAGCTTCCCAGACCTCCAAGACCAGGGTATAACAAGCCCAGGGATTACCCTGTTCAGCGATGGGAGCAGCTATTTAGAGGAGTGCAGCCAAAGAGCAGGGTATGCGGTCATCACAGCCACGGAAGATCGGACAGCCATGGCCTTGTCGGAAGGATGTTCGGCACAATAGGCTGGACTCAGTACGCCTTAACCTGAGCCATCATCCTCAGCAAAGGTAAATGAGTTAACATCTACATTGATTCCCCATATGGCTTTGCTACTGTGCATGTACATGGGGCCATCTATAAAGGAAAAGGCCTCCTTACCGCTTCAGAGAAAACTATCAAAAACGAGGAAGAAATACAGCTTCTTGAGACCATATGGCTACCAGACAAAGTAGCTATCCTACACCGTAAGGGACCTCAGAAATGAGATGACCCCATAAATCAAGGTAATCACCTTGCCGACAAAATAGCCAGAGTGGCTGCCTGAGGTGACCTAGGTGAAGCTCCTACCTATACTCTGACTCTTGTGCCCCAGAAGAAAGCCTCCACACCCATGTACACAAGTGAAGAAAGAAGTTGGGCCTCGACAGAATTGGGCACACTAAGCAAAGACGGATGGTGAGTCTTGTCCCGTCATCTATGTGAAAGCACCTAGTGAAGGAAGATAACTAACTCACCCTCTTAGGGAAAACTGCTCTAGAGGTCCTCCTCAAAAAGAACTACAATATCAGCCAGCTGCCGGCATTATGCCAGGCTGTCAGTGAATAATGTGTATGTGTGCCAAAAACAATGCTTGCTCGGCCCCACGGCCCCTGCCTGGCTCACAAAGGATGGATTTAGGGGTGGACTTTACCAACATACAACCAAATAAAGGGTTGAGGTACCTCCTTGTAATAATCTGCACCAATTTGGGACGGGTCCAAGCATTCCAGACCAGAATGGAATGAAGTCACGAGGTGGCCAAAGCTCTTCTATGGGAGATTGGGCTTAACCACACACAGTAATAATGGACCTGCATTTGGAGCGGACATTATACGAACCCTAACAATGTCCCTTAACATTGCCTGGAAACTGCACACTGCTTAACGCCCCCAGGGCTCAGGGAAAGGTAGAGCAGATGAACTGTACCTTCAAGGAAACCCTGGCCAAGTTCCACCAAGAGACTAACCCCCATAGCCAGATTTGCTTCCGCTGGTCCTCCTGTGTGCCCAATGCCCGCCTGGGGCACTGAGATTCTCCCCTTTTGAGTTATTATATGGGCGATCCTCCCCCCCACCCCCACGCACACACACACATTTAGGAAAGCTCCCAGGAGACCTACACCAGATTGCAGACAAGGAAATAAGCTAACAGCTCCAGAAATTGGGGGCAGTCCTAAACAAGTTAGAGATACACCATAGAGAGGGTCACAATTTCCTTAGGGAGCCCGTTCACTGCTTTCAGCCAGGAGACTCTGTGTGGATCAAAGATTGGAAGAAGGAACCTCTTATACCATGGTGGACTGGGCCTCACACTGTTATTCTAACAACTCCTATAGCCCCCAGAACTTCAGGTGTCACCCCATGGGTCCATCACTCCACAGTTAAGTGGTCCAACTCAGAAGAACCCACAACCTGGCGAAATGATCCAGATCCAGCCATCCCGTTAAAACTGACCCTCAAAGTGTACTGACCCCTGAGATGTCCAGCCCTGCTCCAGCCACACCGTGGTAGAT
The DNA here is from genome assembly GCF_028749965.1 of Puma concolor. Classification (NCBI taxonomy): domain Eukaryota; kingdom Metazoa; phylum Chordata; class Mammalia; order Carnivora; family Felidae; genus Puma; species Puma concolor. Next base: position 202,294 of record NW_028240202.1, read on the forward strand.
GGCTGGCCTGCACACAGCAGAAGCTTGAGGAATCAATGCGTGAACCAAGCCCAGGGGTTTGAATGCAACTCTGCCAACCCTTGCCCCCTACTGGTGTCATAAGCCTGGTCTTACTTCTTACTGTAGGGCTGATAGAGACCGTGCCAACAAGCTCGATATGGTGCAAAAGATGCATCCTGGGCCTCACATACCTCCTCTGGATGGGAGGGTTACCAAGTATTGCCTGTATATTATGATAACTGCTCTCACTCTCACAACTGCCGCTTATCCACTTTGCCCCCACAATTGTCATAGGACAATAAGGGGGTCCAGGGGGTTCAGCACCTTTCCGTCCCTCCACAAAGATTGCTACATGTGAAAAACATCCACTCTCTGTCAGTCACCTGGTGCCCCAAGTGCTAAGTATTGGACCGAGGATATAACCAAAACTATCAGTAACCCAAGTCACAACAAGGGCCTCCAGAGAGGGAAGCGAGCTGGCTACACTTACCTTCCTCAATGGGGAATCTCAAACAGGGGAGGGCTGCACTACAGGGCCCTTCAAAAATTTGTAAAGCATACCCAGGATAGGGTAATACAAGCCATAAAGGCGACCACTCTGCCAGCAGCCTACCAACCTTTGAAACTTCAGCCGTCAATCAGATGCCTACCAATGCCCCACTCCAGTATTGGGCCGACACTGCTCTACTAGTCCTCCATAAGATAGATAATCACATGCAAACCTGCTGGATGTGCTTGCCCCTCAGCCAGAGGACTTACTTAGCTACTCCAATCCGTTTGACCTAGGAAACTCCTGAAAACCTCAAAACCAACACCTCTGTCTTAATTGGACCCCTGGGCACTAGGGGTGCCAATGCCGACAATCTAATCCATACAGTCCCTGAATTCCCTCTCTAGGAGGAAGAGATAGAACCTTAATGAGGACTACACCCTATGTTGAACCCTTGGGGTGTTCTATCTGTGTTCTAATTCGGCCTATCGATGCTTAGAGGCCAACTGGACTCCGAAATGTTATTCCATATATCGGACCCCAGAGATATTTGTATACACTGAAGATCAGTTCCTAACTACCTTTAGCCCCAAGTCTCAGGCTAAACGGGCAGTCCTGCTACCCATTCTGATAGGCTCAGGAATTGTGACAGGAATAGGAACTGGATAAGGGGGCATAGGTTTATGCATAGGACTGTACCATAGACTATCTCAAGAGCTAAATGAAGACATGGAACAGGTGGCCGAGTCTCTGGTAACTTTACAAAACCAAATAAACTCTCTGGTGGCAGTAACCCCCCAAAATAGACAAGCCCCCGACCTCCTCACTTCAGAAAATGGAGGGACTTGAAAATTTTCGGGGAAGGAATGTTGCTATTTTTTAAACCAGTCAGAAATACTCCCAACTAAGGGTAAGGAATTAATAATAATAATAATAATAATAATAATAATAATAATAATAATAATAATAATAATAATAATAATAATAATAATAATAATTCACCTTAGACAAGGGGAAAGTAACCATCAATGGAACAAATGAGATCTCACGGATTGGGATCCTGGCTTCCTGCCCTGGCAGGGCCCCTCTTCTCCATAATTTTACTTGTACCCATTGGCCCCTGTATACTGAATACCAGAATACATTTTATTGAAAACACTGTTGCTCACCAAACTGCTGCAGGCATCTTAGCCTTCTGAGGGTACCAACCTAAATAACTGAAAGGTGATACCTACTAAAAATCTTCTTAAAAGACATAAAATGGGACAATGTTGGAGAAGTGAATAAAATACTGCACCAAAGACGGCCGGTGGGACTAAAACGAACTCTGGTCTCTATTTTAGAGACCCCACCTCCTGGTTCTTCCCCCTTTGTTTTCTGTGTGCAGGAAATCCCCCACAGATATGGCAGCTGATGACTGTAAATTTCCTGCCCCACTTATATTCAGCGCTCAGACGTTTGGAGAAACAGGGTCTCCTGAGCCCGCCATTCCACAAGATCTGCAATCCAAAGAAGATCTCCGAGCGCCACTAGGTTTTTCTGCCAGCGTTCCAGCCTGGTTCTGGACCATTATAAACACAGAAGTGAGCAAGACAGACCAAGCCCCTTTTTATACAGTATAAGGAGGCAGAGGACCAATTAACTGGTAAACAAGTAATTAACAAGTGTACAAGGGTAATGGGGTGCTGGGACTCAACCAGCTCCAAGTTGTCGAAAGCAAACATGTGCTATATCATCCATCTCATGTATGGATCATAGTTCTAAGTGTTGTGACACTTATAATTGATACACGTGATAACTGCCAGGGGATTTCCACTTTTCCCAAGTTACATTTATTTTGAAGAACTTATGTGAGTGTATGAAAGATACTGGGGATTCCGAGAATCAGTAGATGCTGGTGGACCAGGTTTGAAATAGCGGCCCCAGAGGTCAAAAGACACAATATCCAATCATGTTTTGTTTGTTTGTTTGTTTGTTTGTTTGTTTGTTTTTAACAACTTCATTAATGTCTAACTGATATACACAAACTGTACATATTGAAAGTACGTAATTGGTGGAGCACCTGGATGGCTGTCACTTGAGCATCAGACTCTTAATTTTGGCTCAGGTCATGATCCCAGGTTCGATTAAGCCCTTTATTGGGCTCCATGCTAAGCATGGAGTCTGCTTCAGATTCTCACTTTCTCCCTTGCCTCTCTCCCCCCGTAATGAACGCTTCATCTCTCTCTCTGAAAAAAAAGCCCTAATAAATAAATTACTTAATTAATAATTAATAATTAATACTAATACTAATGCTAATAGATACAATTACATAATTTGGTAAATTTTGGTCACATATCCACCAATGTATACATAACAAGGAAAAGAATATGTCTGTCACCACAAAAATGTCCTTGTATCCCTTATATATCCCTCCGCCCCCACGTCTTCCCAATTCCCATCCTAGGCAAACTGTGGTCTGTTTTCTGTCCCTACATATTATCTTGATTTTCTAGAATACTATACAAATAAAATTATATAGACATGCTCCTTATTATTTAGGAGTAGGGAGTTGACTTACTTCACTTAGTATTTTGAATATTATCCATAGTGTTGTGTGTATCAATAGTCTGTTACTACTTTTTTTATCCGTTCACATGTCAGTGGACATTTGTATTATTTCCACATGTGGCGTATTTATTTCTTTTTATGAGAGAGAGAGAGATTGAGAGAGAGGGAGTGAGAAGGAGAGGGGAGGGTGAGAGGAGAGGTGGGGGAGATTTAGGGAAAGGGAGATGGAGAGGGAGAGGGAGATAGAGAGGGAGAGGGAGAGGGGGAGGGAGAGAGAAAGAGAAAGAGAGAGCAGAGGGAAAGAGAAAAAGAAACTTAAGCAGCCTCCATGCATAGTGTGGAGCTCAATGTGAGTCTCAATATCACGACCCTGGGATAATGACCCAAGCAGAAATCAAGAAATCTACCAACTGAGGCACCAAGTGCTCCTTAGCCTATTGAAAAAAAAGCTTCTATAAACATTCATTTTTTTCTTTTCTTTTCGTTTCTTTTCTTTTCATTTCTTTTCTTCTCTGTTCTTTCTGTCTTTTTTTTTTTTTTTTTTTTTGAATTTGTATGATCGTATACTTTGATCCCTCTAGGGAAAATATTTCAGAGCAGATTTGTCTGAGTCATAGAATAGGTTGCATGTTCAGCTTTTTAGGATATTGTCAAACTGTTTGTCCTGGTAGTTTTATCACTTTTACATTCTCATCAGCAGTGTGTGAGAATTCCAGTTCTTTCATATGCTAGCTAACACTTCGGATCCCTGTCTTTTGATTTTAGACATCTTGTAGGCATGAAGTAGTAGTTGATCTCATTGTGTCTCATTTATCTCATTGTAGTTTATATTTGCATTTCCCCTCATGATGCTGAAAACATTTTCATGTGTGTATCTGCTGTACATATATCTTTTTTGGTAATGTGTCTTCTCAAATCGTTTGCCTTTTTTTGGATTATTTAGTTTCAGAATATTGAATCTTGCGGATTGCCCATATGTTCTAGATATAAGTCCCATTTCACAGAGATGATTGGTAAATATATTCTCCCAGTCTCAGTCTTGTGATTTCAAAGTCTCTGTTCGTGGAAAAGCAAAAGTTTTAGTGTGATAAAATCCAATCATATGTTTTTATTGTAAAGAATCATATTGTTGGTGGTGTCGCTAAGAAATGTTTGCCTAACCCCAGATCATAATGGTTGCTTACTTTAGGTACTTTAAAAATGTTATCCTACGGTATTCTAGATTGCATTGGTTCTGATGAGAAATCTTTTCCCTCCCTTTCCCTGGATGAAAGCAATTTAATTGTGGGGTGCCTTGGTGTAGTTTTCCTCATATTTCCTGTCCTTGAAGTTCATTGACCTTACTGGAACTATATATTTTTAGTTTGCATCAAACTTACCAACTATAAATTCAAATTAGTTTCATTCTTTACTCAAATTAGTTTTCTTGTCTGTGTTCCTTGGAGATACAATTACATGTATGTTGGATGGTTTGCAGGCATAATTTGTCTGTGTGTTTCATTTCAGACGATTTCCATTGCTATGTCTTTAGGTTCATCAACCTTTTTTTCTGCACTGTCTATATGCCTTTAATTCCATTCAGGAATCATAGACCAGATTTCTTATTTTAGTCATTGCTTTTGTCATGCGAAGTTTGGTTTAGGTCTTACATACCACTTGCATGTTTCTATTTAACATGTCATTCTGCCCTACAATATCTTGGATATACTGATAATAGTTATACCAACTATTTGAATGTTCGGATGTATAAATTATATCATTTGTGTAATTTCTGGGTCAGTGTCAGTTGAGTTCCCCTTCCTTACGTGTCTTATTTTCCTGCTTCTTTGCATGCCTGATAATTTTTTATGGGCTGCCAAACATGGTCAGTTTTAGCCTGTCAGATGCTGGATACTTTTAGATTCCTAAAAAAATCCTTGCCTCTGATTTGGGACAGGGTTTAGTTACTTACAAATAGCTTGATCCTTTCAGGTCTTTCTTTAAAGATATTTTGGGCAAGGCACAGGCAGCACTAGTTTACGGATAATTTTTGTCCAGCACTGACACAAAAATCAAGTATTTTCCAAATGGCATGTACATTGTGAGGTCTTCCACACTGGCTGTCAGGCATTATTCCTGACCCTGTATGGCAGTGGGTATTGTTCCTTGCCCTGGTCTCAGTGTCCTCAAACACAAGAGTTTATCAATATTCCATTGAGTACTCAAGGCAGACCATCTGTTGATCTCTGGAGTTCTCTCTGTGAACAACTTTCTCTTCTTTGGTACTCTGCTCTGTGAAATATAGCAGTCTTCCTGTCAGTGACTACCCCCTCCACAATTCATGGAAAATGTTGGGCTATGCCAGCTTCCTCCTCTCTATACCACAGACTCAAAATCCAGCCTAGTCAATAACCTAGGGCACTATAGGAACCATGTCACTTACTTCCCAATATCAGGGATCACTGCCCTTCACTGCCTCATGTCTGATGTTTTGAGAACAGCTTCTTATATATTTTGTCTACGCTTTTAGCTGCTTCCATAAGGAGTATATATGTAGTGTTTGTTATTACATTTGGATGGAAGTAGACGTGTTAACACCAGTTAACAACTTAGTATTGAGTCTTACTTCTCTGGCTTTGTTCTTTCATCTTTTTATTCTCCTTTGATGATAGATTTGATGGGGACATATGGAGAATGGCCATTGCTAGACATAGGGAGAAACTAGCATTGAGCTGGCAGATTGGAAGTATAGTTAGAAAAGAGAAAAAAAGGAAAGAATGAGAATATGCAGTCAAATCTTGAAGAAAGGAATTGATGGCGATTGTCAAAGCCATGTGAAATCCCAGCTCCCACTTTAACACACATAATATGAGAATTGAAACTAATGTCTTCGACTTGGAAACCTTAATCTGCCAGTGAGCTTTACTAATTTTTACTGGTCTTCATAACTCCGTAACAAAAGCCGAGGTTTGGAATTTCTCACCTTTGTTTCTCAGAGAGAAAACACACCACTGTCACCCAGAAAGCAGTACTTGGGTGAAAACTAGGCGTTTTAAATGAATTTTTTTTTACTGCTTTGTTCACGTGATTCTTTAGCAGTGTTCGCATGGGAATAGAACAAACTGTGGCACAGAAGAAAACACACTGGACACGGAGGAGGAGTCTAGGGTTGTTGTCTAACACGGTCAAAAACAAGTTATGGGGAAGGCACTTGACTTTCCTAGGTCTCAATTCCCTCACCTGGAAATTGGAATAAGGACTCCATATGAAGGGCCATTGTGAGATCAAATGAGTTGATGCATGTGCCAGTTTTACAGAGCCTAACACTTAATATTACATGCAAGCGTCTGTGTATTATTTCTTCTAGAGGGAGGGATTTGCATTTTTTTTCAGTGGAAGGAAATAGATGAATATACAACTGGACTATCAAATAAGAGGTGGATAGAGGACTGGCTTACTGCTCTACCTCCTTGTACTCTTTCAGCCATCCTGGCCCTGGGCTTCCTCCAAATTAAAGAATCAGTGTCAGAAGACCTGAGATTCCCCTGTAGGTATCTGACCCCAGACAGAATATTAGCCTGTCTTAGCTGTTCAAATGAGGCTAATGATGGCTATCATCTGTGGAGCACTTGTTCCGTGTTGTCAGGTGTTGGATTAAGCACCTTGCCAATAGTGTCATTTAAACTTTTTGACCCTTTGATATTATTTCCGTTTTATAAATTAGGCAACTGAGTTTCAGATATGTTAAGTAATTGGTCCAAGATAACACAAACACGAGTGGTGTGGCTGGGATGGGCACCAACTCTGCTCCTATGCCAACATGCATGCTCTCACCAATGTTACACTGCCTTCCCATGAGCGTGTTAAGGGTTTGGAAAGCTAAGGGCCACCCCTGATAAAGTAACGTGGAGTATGTTGGTGCCCTAGCTAAGTTCTTTTTCCCTTACCTTACCGAAAACATTTTCATATCAACTGAAACACTAGTCCCTGCGCAAGACAACTTTCCTCGAATTTCTCTTAACACTATACACTGGTCAGAATATAAAAAGCAACGACTTCAGAACTTGAAAGTTAGCAATAGGAGGTGAATGAGGGAAGGGAAGCAAGACAAGAATGACCCTGTGATGGTTACTATTACGTGTCTACTTGAGTTGACCGTGGGGTGCCCAAGACTAAACATTTTTCTCGGGATATTTGTAGAGTGTTTCTGGGTGAGATTAGCATTTGATTTGGTGGACTCTGTAAAGTACTATCGTCCGCAGTGAGTGTGGGCAGCATTCAATCTCCTGAGGTCCCGAAGAGAACACAGGGTAGAAAAAGGAGGAATCCATGTCCCACTGCTTCTTTTCTCAGCCTTAGAAGGTGATCCCGCTTAGAGGCACAGCAGTGGGTAGGGGTAGGTTTGGTTCCCCGGAAGTGCCTTTGGTCCAACCACCCACAGTGATGTGATTTCCCTCCAGGACTGAAATGAAGGCCCATGTGCCCTTATGGGTCAGGGATAGCGTTGGAAGGGCGGAGCCAAACGTATGCGTGGGCCAGACTGAAACTGTCTCAGGATCTCCTCCTCCAACCCCATTACCGCCGTGGAAAATTATGGAGAGAGTGTGACTTCCACTCAGGATTTTCCCCAATGGTAATTGCCCCCAATCTGTTATGTCTTTTAGACGTCCATGCTAGGTGCCTTTAGGGTCAGAGCCCAGGCTAGCGTTAGGGTTGGGTCCTAGCTACCTGCATGTAGATTTCCTGGTTTCCCAATACCATTTGTTGAAGAGACTGTCTTTCCCCCATTGTTTATTCTTGCCTCCTTTGTTATAGGTTAATTTACCACATAAGCATGGGTTTATTTCAGGCTTTCTATTCTGTCCCATCGACCTATGTGTCTGTATTTGTGTCACTACCCATACTAATTGGTTTACTTGAAGCTCTGTAGTACATCTTGAAATCTGGGATTTTGATACCTCCAGCTATGTTTTTGTCTTTCAAGATTATTTTCACGATTCAGGGTCGTTGTGGTCCCATACAAATTTTAGAATTAGCTGTTTCAGTTTTGTGAAAAGTGCCTTTGGTATCTTGATAGGGATTGCATTTAAACTGTAGAGAGTTATTAGTAATATGGATATTGTAATTATATTAATTCTTCCAATCCAGATCATGGGATATCTTTCCATTTGTTTGTGTCATCTTCAATTTCATCATTGACTTATGGTTTTCACACTACAGTTCTTTCACTTCTTTGGATAAGTTGAGTCGTAGCTATTTTACTCTCTCTCTTTTTTTGGTGCAATTATGAACACGTGTTGTTGTCTTAATTTCTCTTTCGGTGACTTCATTATTATTTTATAGAAACCATACCAATTTCTGTGTATCAGTTCCGTATCTGCAATTTTCCTGAATTTGTTTATTACTTCATGTACTTTTGTGGGGAAAGTTTAGGGTTTTCTATGCATATTCTTATGTCATCTGCGGATAGTGACAGTTTAGCTTGTTTACAAACGTAGATGACTTTAATTCCTTTTTTCTTATCTGATTCCTGTGGCTAGGACTTCTAGTGTTATAAGAAACAAGAGTGGCAAAAGTAGTCATATTTATCTTGTTCTTGATCTTAGAGGGAAAGCTCTCAGTTTTTCACAATTCAGATGTTAGGTGTAAACTTTTTAATATAAACAATATAGAAAATAATATTTTCATGTGTTGAGGAATGTCCACCCCCCGACTTTGTTGAGAACTTTTACCATGGATACATGATAAATTATGTCATATGCTTTTTCTGCATTTATTGGTATAATCATATGATGTTTACCCTCCGTTTTGTTGAGGTGGGATATTATGTTGATTGATTTGATGAGCCATCTTTGTTTCCCTGGAATAAAAGCCACGGAATCATTTTAGTGTGTTGTTGAGTGGAGTTTAATATTTTATTGAGGATTTTAAAGTCTATTTGGTTTGATATAGGTGTTGCTACCTGGTTCTGAGGTGTTGTTGTTTGATGTTATTTTTGTTGTCCTTGTTGTTGTTTGCTTTCATTTGCATGGGAAATGTATCTCCATCCCTTCACTTTCAGTCTGTATGTGTCTAGGTCTGAAGAGAGTCTGTGATAGGCAGCATATGGATGAGTGTTGTTTTGTATCCATCCTGTTACCCTATGTATTTTGACTGGAGCACTTCAGCCGTTTATATTTAAAGTAATTGTTGACCGTTATGTACTAATTGAAATTTTTTTCTTTGTTTTCTGGTTGCTTTTGTAGTTCTCTGTTTCTTTTTTTCCGTACTCTCTTTCTTTTTCATAGATGAATTTGTGTTGTGCTTTACTTGGCTTTCTTTTCCTTATTTTTCATGTATTTTGTGTTTTGAGTTTGTTATCACAAGGCTTACATATAACATCCCAAGGAAACGGAGTCTATGTTATTTTGGTGGTCTCTTAAATATACACACATTCAAGAAATTTAAGAAGACTAACCTTTGGGGCAACTGGGTGGCTCAGTCAGTTAAGTGTGCGATTTCGAGCTCAGGTCATGATCTCACAATACGTAAGTTTGAACTGCACGTTGGACTCTGTGCTGACAGCTCAGAGCCTGGAGCCTGCTTCAGATTCTCTGCCTCCCCCACTCTCTGTTCCTCCCTGTTAACACTCTGTCTCTCTCTCTCTCAAAGATGAAATAAAACATATATTTTTTAGTAAAATACAATACAAACAGTAACTTTTTTAAGTCCCTCCTCCATATTTTATGTTTATGTTGTCATATATTACATATTTTATTCATAATTCTTTAATATCTAATTATGATTATCCTGGTTAACATTTCTTGCATTGCTGATTAGTGGTGATAAACTTCTTTATCTTCTGGTTGAGAAACTCTTTATCTCTTTTTTTTTCAAATGTTAATGATAATCTTTCCAGGTAAAGTTTTCTTGGTCGTGGGATTATCCACGTGGATAATGATGAAATCTAACTGCTTCAACACAGTACCTTCTTCATTCTGTTGCCTTTGTCATGAAGATCTGGAACAAAAATCTGTGAAAGAATGAACACCCCAGGCCTGGCATGCCAATACTAACACGTGGCAAACAGCAACAACCTCCCAGAGACAGCAACTGGTAAACAATCAGTTGTCTCTTTAGGACACATGAGCGAGAAGATGGAAGAAATAGAACTTCCCAAAGGGAGGCTGAAACACAAAAACAAAAACAAAATCCACTGGCGGTAAAAAGTGAAAAAAGGTAAAACCAAAGTTTATCTCACTGTTATTGCAGGTGTTACTGGATAGACTAGATGAACCTGAAGCAAATGATTTCTAAACAACAAAAACAACAGCAGCAGCAGCAGCAACAACAACAACAGCAGCAACAACAAAAACAACAACAACAAAAGAATCTTCTAAACTATGCCTTTGTATAATTTAGCAGATAATCAGAGCTGCAGAACACTAGCTTTATGTGGGAATAATCAGAATACCATAGGTACTCAGAGGAATCACGCTTATTGCTAATAACTGATGCTCAGGTGGTGTGATCACTGTATCCCACAACACCAAGTAAGGGTCTCAAAAAGGAGGAGGGAACCCACGCAGGGCAGCAGATGCCAGAACACATGGGGTGAATCAAGGGCTCAGTGAAACGGGAAGCCTTAATCACAAAGTGAACAATTTGCCTGAAAATGCTGCAGATTCAGGCCAGCACGCAGGCCTCCAGGCTCCCTGGCAGGAGTCCTGGGAATACGAGGGGCAGAGCAATGAACTTACAGCTACCAATCACTTCCCTGTGGCAGGCACGTTACCTCATAAAGCATCTCAATTGACCCTGTGTCTAGAAGAAGGAATTGAGGCTGAAGGAGATGTTATAATTGCTCAAGGTCACAGAACTAAGAAAGGTATGGAAATGGCCTTTACCCCAAGCACTCGGACTCCTTAGTGCATAACATGCTGTCTCAAGTATGCAAAACTCAGCTTCAGTAACCCTTTTTCCATCTTTTTAATTAATTTTTTTTCAAAAAGCGTTGATTGTTGTATTTTCATTTTTATTTGTTTCCTTATGTCAATTGTCTGGTTGACTCATTCATTCTTTAGTAGGATGTTTTTTAACCTGCATGCTTTTAGAGGTTGAGCAGACTTTTTCCTGTACTTTATGTCAAGCTCCAAACATTGTGATCTCAAAGTGTGCATGGTGTCATCTCAATGCTGTTATATCTATTGAAGGCTTTTTGCGACCCAGTATGTGGTCTCTCTTGGAGAATGTTCTACGTGCACTCCAGAAGAAAGTGTGCTCTGCTGCTCTGGGATGTAGAGTCCTAAATTATCTGTCATGTCCTTCTGGTCCAATGTATCATTCAGGACCATTGTTTCTTTCCTGATTCTGTCTAGATTTTCTGTCCATTGTTGTAAGTTGAGTATTAAAACCCCTGCAATTACTACATTCTTATCAATAAGATTGTTTATGTTTGTGATTAAATGTTTTAAATATTTGTGTGCTTCGGAATTCAGTGCATAGTCATTATAATTGCTAGCTCTTCCTGATGGACAGACACTGTAATTATTTAATAATGTCCTTAAACATCTCTTGCTGCAAACTTTAATTTCAGGTCAAGTTTGTCTGATAGAAGTATGGCTACTACAGCTTCCTTTTGACTCCCAGTAGCATGAAAGGTAGTTCTCCATCCCCCCACTTTCAAGGGTAAGGTGTCCTCAGGTCTGAAATGAGTCTCTTGTATGACAGCAAACAGATGGGTCTTGTTTTGTATTATCCATTCTGATACCCTGTGTCTTTTGGTTGGAGCATTTATTCCACTTCCATGCACTGTTGTTATGGAAAGCGATGGTTCCGAGGCATTGTGATGTCTGTAGTTTTCATGCTTGTACTGGTGTCTGTGGTACTTTGTGATACTTGCGACATTTCCCTCAAGGAATCCCTCTTAGGATCTCTTGTAGGGATGGTTTAGCGGTGGTGAATTCCTTCAGTTTTGGTTTGTTTGGGAAGACCTTTACCTCTCCTTCGATTCTGAATGGCAGGCTGGCTGGATAAAGGATTCTTGGTTGCATATTTTTCCTGTTCATCACATTGAAGATTACACTAGTCCTTTATGGCTTGTCTGATTTCAGTGGATGGGTCTGCTCCTATCCCAATACTTCTCTACCTTTGTATGTGAAGGTCCATTCATCCCTAGCTGCTTTCAGAAATCTCTCTTCATGCTTGTATTTTGCCAGTTTCCCCATGCTATGTTGTGCAGAAGATGAACTCAGGTTACATCTGAAGGGAGTTCTCTGTGCCCGTTGGGTTTCAATGCCGGTGTCCTCCCCCAGCTTGTGGAAGTTCTCAGCTATGATTTGTTCAAGGTCATCTTCACACCCCTTTTCTGTCTCTTCTGGAAATCCTGTGATATGGATATTGTTCCATTTGATTTCATCACTTAGTTCTCTAATTCTCCCCTCTCGATCCTCAATTTTTTCTATCTTTTTCTCACCTCCTTTTCCCCATTTTTTACCTTCTGATTCATTTAGTCTCCCCTCTGTCTCTTCAATCCGCGCTGTGGCTGCCTCCATTTTAATTTGCACCGCATTTATAGCATTGGAATTCATCACGACTACTTTTTATTTCCTTGATCTCCGCAATAATTGATTCCATGCTGTCTTCTATGGCTTTGCCAATCCCAACGATTAATCTTTGGACTGTTATGCTAAATTCTGATATGTAGCTTATATCTGTTTTGACCAAGTCGTTAGCTGTCCACTTCTTCCCGGAATTTCTTTTGAGGGGAATTCTTCTGTGTCATTATTTTGGCTAGTTTCTCTCTCTTAGGAGGTTTACAAGCTTGTTATTTGCTCTGCACCTGCAAGAATTGCTATAGGAAAGGGGGCTCACGCCCTCTGCCGGTTCTAGCCCTGCAGGTAGTGTTTCTTGGAGAGTGTTACTTGCTCTCTGTTATTGTGACATTGGCTGTTTGAGTTCTCTACTCGTAATGATGTGTTTGACCCTCCACAAGGTGTGCTTTTATTTGTTCCTTGAAGTAGCTCTGGAAAGGAAAACAAACAAACCAACACAGGAAACAGAGACATGTAAGGCAACGTGCAAATAAAAGAAATAAATGGACACACACACGCTCACACACACACAGAAAAACAGTCTGAAATCAAAAACCAAAACAAAACAAACAAAGAGACCAGAAACACCAGCTACAAGTAAAGAACAAGATAGAGACGTTGCTGTTGGAAGAACACATATAAAGAGAGAAATGACAGGAGTGGGGAAAAGGAAAAACATATATATATTGACCAGGCTGGGAGGCGAAATGGCTTAATGGAAACAGAGAGAAAGGAAAATAAGGAAGGAGGTGGGGGAACAAAAGGAAGATAAGTTTAGCCAGACAGAGAAACTAGATGGCTTGATTATCCCAGAGAGAGAAAGGCAAGTATACAAGTATAGGTAGGAAATGTATCAAGGGAATGGAATATAAATGTCTGCTTAAACAAACCAACAAGCAAAGTTATCAACCTAAAGGAGGGAAGAGATAGGAAGGGAGAGTACGTCTAAAGAACAAGAATTGTCCCGGAATTACTCCAGTCTAGGCAGCATCACCGGTCCGGAAGACGGAGCTGCCTGGTTCCACAGCACCTATCCTGCTCCATCAGACAAGCAGGTACCCAGCACAGAGGGGCGTGGTTTGGGGTAGGCTGGTCCCACCTCCACTCTGGACCCTTGGACTGATCCCTGAGGCCCCGCCTTGGTGGTGGTGGCAGGGGGGAAATGGTGATGCCCAGCCTCTTCTGCATGACCTGGTGTACTCCGTTCCAGTTGTCCTCATTGTGCCGAGAGCACACGCAGGGTGGTCCTTTTTGCTCCGCTGACTCCTTTGGCACAGCGCTTGTGGAGGTTCACAGACCCATTCCGTGTGCTCTGGCACTGGGGCAGTGCCTCTCTGTGCTGCTCCAAATGTCTTCCTGGCTTTGTTTGTGCTGCTGTGCTTCAGGGAGTCCCGCCTTTTCCTGCTGTGGACTGCGCTGTTGACCTCACTGCTGAGCTTGGGCATGATGGATGCAGGCAGGCATTGTTTTGTCCCACAGCGACGCCTCCAGTGAGGGGGCCACTTTCTCCTACTGCAGACTGCGCCCTAGACCCAGACACTGATCCGGGGGGGGGGGTGGATGCGGGCAGGCTTTGTTCTATTGCACAGCCCACCAGGGAGGGGCTACTGTCTCCTTCTGTGGACTGTGCCCCTGCTCTACCCCTGAAACCAATGCTGGCTCCTCTCCTCCCCATGTGCACATACAGGGATCCTAGCCCCAGACCCAAGAAAGCCCCACAGTTAGAGATAAGATCCCTGTCAGTCCCAGTCCGAGGTTCTCCTCTTATCCACATACAGCCCTACACTTCCGCAGCCACTCATTCTCTTACTTTTGTCTCTCCGCAGAAGGGGATCTCTTCCCTCCATTCCTTCTTGGCCCAATTTATGTACCCAAGTTCACAATCAGCCACCTGTCATCTCTCAAGGTGTCTCATTTCCTTCAGGGAGAATTCAGTCTGATTTCCTCGCAGACTTTTGGGGTTCAAAATGCTTTGGCTTCAGCACTTTGTTTGAGAGACATGGGATGTACAGATCCCCCTACTTCTCAACCATGGTGACCCCTCTGCTCCAGAAGGATTGATTTATAAATTGATGGACATCATGTTCTAGATCTTATTTTCTTATTCATGTTATTAGGATTAATCTCAGTACATACTTTCAGTTTTAAGAAAAATTCCCTGTGATTTGAATCCTTTCAAAATGAATTGAAGAGGCAATCCGAATAAATATCACATTCCCTTACTGGGACTTCTCTCTCTCTCTCTCTCTCTCTCTCTCTCTCTCTCTCTCTCTCTCTCTCTCTCTCTCTCTCTCTCTCTCCCTCCCTCCCTCTCTCTCTCTCTCTCTCTCCCTCTCTCTGTTTCTCTCTGTCTCTCTCTCTCTCTCTCTCTGACACACACACACAAACACACACACACACAACACACACACACACACACACACACACACACACACACACACACACACACACACACACTTCCCTCAGACTGTCAGGACTCTCTCTAGGGTGCCCGCCCAACTCCACGGCCAGTATATAAACTTCACCAGTACTCAGGACAAGACATCCTCACTAAGGTCTTCCCAGAACAAAATGGAAGAAAACAGCCTCTGTCAGTCCCCCTCTCCTGCCTGTTCACTTTCCTCCCTCCTGCCAGGTCTCCCTGACTCCCGCCCACCTTGCTGTCACAGCCCATTCTATACGTACCTGAGAAACCTAGCTAGTGTTTGATTCTGCAGCAAAACACAACAAAGTTCCAAAAGGTCTCAGCCCTCCCAGGCCGATGAGTGAGCAGGAAAACACTGGCCAAGAATCACACTAGGAGAATTCTCATTCCAGCTGTACCACTTCCTAGCTGAAGATGCACAGTGAAGCTGTCATCCAACAACAGTCTAGCTCCGCACCTGTAGGCCTCTAGCGGACCTGCATTGCTACCAGGCTCGCGGACACATCCAACGATTTTGTTTCTTGAGCCCCGTCTGGACTGTGTGTGCTTTGTTTCAAATGTCTACCTCTAGGATAAACTAGATTTTGAAACACAAATATGCACAATTCCCCAAGGTAAAAGACACGTCCAGGAGTCTGTTCACTGCAGTCATCCATACCCTCAAAGCACTGATTTCTACCGTGTATATAATTAGAGAGAAGAAGCAGACAGACACCTGCCCAATGACAATGAAAAAGCAACAGAGGGTGATGGAGAGCCACACGTGATGTAGTAGCTGGAAGCCCAGAAGTCAAGAATTACCCACAACCACCACGGAGGCAGGGGTATACCTCGAGAACAGAGCCTGGCACACAGAGTCCCTGTCAGTTTTCGGTGAGTGGTGAATAAAGCCACAGGTGGACCAATAAACGGACAAGCAAGCGAGCAAAGGCTGACAAGGGAAAATCCACCTGTTCTATGGTGGTGTAGAGAAAGTAGGTGCTTTTAGCAATGCCAGTGAGAGGGTAAACATTACAGAACAGGGGAATTAGTGAATTCTGTGGGTGGAATGTTTTCCCCTGATTACAATGGGCAGCTTATCCATCCTCCAGCTCTGAAGCATATGGTCAGTGGACACCACATGCTGGGGCAACAAGTTCTGGAGGAAAGGAGTGGAAGTAACAACTCTCCACCTTTGCTAGAATGCCAACGTCCATTTACAGACCCTCCATCTGCCCCCTGGCCCTTTATTCCTCCCACCCACCCCGATTACTCCCACATATTACGTCCTTACTGCAATCTTGCAATCCTTGGTTTTGAACCATCGTTCTAATCTGTTTTGTTCTTGTTTGTGAGGTCTGTCATTTATCTACGTAAAAACCTGGGAATTACTATGTGAACAAAGGTGAGAGCTCCTGGATGGCTCAGTCAGTTAGGCATGTGACTGTATTGCTTTCAACTCAGGTCATGATCTCATGGTTTGCGAGCTCCAGTTCTGCATCAGGCTTTGTGCGGAAGCGTAGAACCTGCTTGGGATTGTCTCTCTCCCTCTCTCTGAGCTTTCCTGTCTGTCTCTCACTGTCTTATGTTTGTGTGCTGATTTTGAAACTGGTCTACGAGTAATTTGGGACAAGTGGTATGATAAGTAACGTTCTCTTTCACCTGCTATGACAGCTCTAATGTTCCCGTTACTCTGATGAGTTTAGATGTAAGGCAGAGTGTTTCAAGATCCTCAACCAAACTACATGGTGTAATCGTATGAGCATAGGTATTCACACTTCTGTCCATTCCCTCATAAACTCAGTCATTTCGTAAATAGAGAACACTTAAGCGGTGCACTCTGAGGAATATAACAATAAGCAAAATAGCCTTCGTAAATTAATTTTTTTTTTCCGCCTTGGGATTTCATGGGCCTATAATATCCAGTCCTATGTGATTCGGTGCATGATTAGGATTAACGTATTTCACTTCTTCCAAAGATGTTTCTCAAGTTTGGTAGAGGCAGTGGGATGTGACCGATGCTGGTTCAAATCCTAGCTCTGCCACATAGATGTGATATTTGGCAAGTTATGTAAGCTTTCTAAGCATTAGTCTAGTTGCCTGTTAAGTGGGAATAATAATACCTTTCCCACAGGCCTGTTATGTTTGCTTGAGAGGGAAACATGTGTGAATTGCAGAGAACTGTACTGGTGTATGGTGGGAACTAAAGAGAAATTAGTTTGTTCCCTCTGTTTTCCTATGGCTTTCTGATCATCTCATTATGGGTTTGTCCCGAGAGCCTTGTGCCTCTCTGTGCCTCTCTGTGCCCTTGAGTATCCTCTTGCAATCCCCAGCATCAGGGAATTGGGCCTCATTCTACCACATAAGCCTGACTCTGACATGGTGCCTTCCACAGTTCACCTGTTCTGTACATTCAACACAGCCAACGTGAAGGTTTTAAGTAAGCAAGCAGCGACTTTGTCAAAACCGTAATTACATCACTGATAGAGGCGAGTGTTTACTGACTCGCAGTGAAGGGGGTTCCATGCATTATTCTGAGTGTTTTACCGTTGTTACCCCACTGAATTCATTTCAGAGCTCTATGGTGAAGGTGCTAGGTTGTGCCTGATTTTACAGCTGAGAAAACTGAGTAGCAAAGAGAAAAAGTAAGTTGTCCAAAGGTCTGCTGCTAGAAATAGAGCAAAATAGGTTTTGAGATCCCAGTCAGCCTGGCTCCAGGGTCCACCCTCTTACTCACTGAACTATATTGCTTCTTGCTAAGCAAGAATTTACTGTAGGATAGGGAATTTAAGTGGTGTTGGGTTGCAAAGAAGATCGTAAGAGATGGCAAAGGTTCCACCCAATTCATCTTATCACAAAAGGGTAAGAGTTAATCAAAAGTTGATGATGCAGGTGTTTGTAAAAAGAGAGAATGTGAGAGAGACTCCCCTTTATAGACTGCTGCTGTTACACATCAAATTGAAGTGAGACAGCTAGTTCTTCTGTAAAAATTGGGAACTGAAACTCTATAAAACATTGCATTCATTCAGTATGGACAGGGTCCTTTGCCCATGGCTGGCACTGTAGTAACAACACACGGATGGCTAAGATGAGTCCTGCCCATGAGGAACACATGGTCTAGGAGGGGAGCAAGGGCTACGTAAGGAGGTTCATGACAACACAACTAGTGGGAAGAAGAACTGTGGACACACAAAGGGGAAGTAAGCACCCCCAAGACATTTTCCATAAAGAAAGACATAAGAAAGGAACATAACCTCTTAGAGTTCTGGAAGCATCCTTCTTGTACGCTCTCATGAGTGTATTTTCACTAAGTCTGTAACCATTGGGAGCTGATCCCTACTGACCCAAGCTCCTCCAGGACAGAACGTTCCTCTGCTCAGTTGGCTTCAAGTGAACCTGGGTATTCAGCCCTTCTCCAGTGTCCCTCTCCCATCATCCCACTTCTGGCCCTCTTGATTCCTAGATTCCTAGGAAAATCAGCCTATAAGGTCAAATCCTTATTTGTTGTTAGTTCCTTCCAGAGACAGGGTCTCCATGATGCTATCGATTCTTTCAGTGGAATCCTGCCCATGGGCTGCACAAGGAACTCCATGATACGAGTTCATTGCCTCCTCAAATGATGGGTTTTATGAGAAGTTAAGTCCTGTGAGCTTGGGTTAGAAATAGTCCACATCATTCCCAATCTCAAGGCTTGTTTTCGACAAAGGATGAAGATAAAAAGCAACGAATACATAAAAGACTTTTGTAAGAAGCTCAGTGTAAATACGGCAGAAGAAAAGATAGGGGGAAAGGTCTTTTCATTTCATGTTAACAGCCAAAGAGAAAAAGCTTCTTTATATTTCAAGAAGAAAGGAATAATATCAGTACACAAAGCAAGCTTTAAAGGTGAGCTTTATCATCGTGTCAGTAGAGCTTTGTAGTACACGCTCTACAGATTATGGTATTTCTCATAACTCCTTGCTGCCCTAGGGAAAAGTACTTCATTGCCTAACTTTTATCTGAGTTCATGGCTATTTTCCTTTCATTTTTAAAGCTTAGCTTATCTTAGTTCATCAAATAATTTTTTTTCTTTTTTTGATGACAGAAATCTCATTTACACTCCTGAACGTCCTATTACCCTTGACAGGTACGTAGCATTCTGCCTTGCACATCTACTTACTTATGTGGGGAAAATGAAAACAAACAAACAAACAAACAAACAAACAAAGAAAAAACAGGCATTTGTTTCTTCACCATCCACAGACAGAATAAACTCTTAACAGAAATAATAAAATATTTGGGCACTGAACACGTGACTGCTCTTAAATGTTCATATTCAAATTGAGGTTATTTTTTATTTGACAGGTGTGGTCAAATGCCCAAGAGAACGATTCAAAAATAAAGAGAACTCTGGGAATCAATGGGTTAGGAAGGCCATGAAAAAATTGGAGACTACGATCCAGATCTTAAAAAAGTTCTGAATGTATAGTCACAAAGACTTAACGACTTTGGATAACCAGGTTAAAAATAGTGCTTTGAAAGTCCATAGAGCTGTAGCATTCGAAGGCAGGGTTTCTTACAGTATGGTCTGATACCTCTCCCTAATCAACGGATCATGGAGGGCTTCCTACAGGTGCGGATTCCGAATTCATACAGAATTCTACATTTTTAGGTAATGTGCCAGCTTTTGTTAAGATAACCCAAACTAGTAACAGCATTCCCATCTGCAAAGGACACAGGAGCCCCACTCTCTTTAGCATAAAGTTTGGGTTGCTTTGGTAGGTGGATGAAAGCAACAAAACACAGAAGTGTGCAGGAAGAAGTGGAGACTTGAAGTGTTTGAAATGCATACTGTCCCATTTCTCAGAGAGGGCACAGAGACGGCTTGATGGCACCCAAATCAGGTGTTTCTGTCTGAACCAGTCCTGCTACACAGGCCACAGTCAACCATAAAGATTATCCAGAGAAATGATCTGCATCTGCATCTGTATCTATGGAGATTCCCTGACTGACCAGATTCTCACTGCTGCTGGGGCTGGGAGTGTGGGGTGGGAGGTAGATAAACAGAGAGAATCAGACAAGTCCAAGTGGCCAAGAACTGGTTGGAGTCCACCTTAACTGTTACCGTGGCCATATCTGAAGTTTCCAGAGCTGATGATGCTACATTGGAGGCCACCATTGTTCCGTGATGATATTGCAGTTGGTATATGATGCTAAGAATTAAAACAAGGAAACGTGGTAAGGTTCTTGCCAACAGAAATACAACGCTAATACAGGAGCACCTTCCAAGGATTCATCTGAGAGTATACTGAATGGCCTGAGTATGTAATGTGATGTGATAAGGCAGAACTGGTTTCTCCATGGCCCACAAGGATTAAAATCTAGAATTCCTATGAGTTTGCTTGATGCATTGATAAGCCAAGGAAACCTAGGAGGGGATTTGGTGAAGCCACATGCCCTAGACATATGACAGCTAATTTTTGACTTAAGAAGAAAATGAATGACCTCCAAAAGACATCAACAATTGTACCTCACAGATTTGCTGTGAGCTTGAAATACTCACACATGTGCTGCATCCTGAAGACGGTAAATGCTAAAAACATTGGTATTATTATATTAATAGCTGCTAACCTTTTTTCCAAAATTTTGTAGGAGGTCATAAAGAAATTGGCAGCTCTGCCATTGCATGCAGCCTGCTGCCGATGACATTGTTGCCTTAATGGAGCACAGCCTACAGCCTCTTTGTGAGTAAAACTCATTTTGATTATGCCACTGGCGGCAGCCTTTTTGTGACAGCTGAACACGTCCCTAACCGATACTACTTGCACTTACTCAATGCCATTCAAATACAATTTCATGTTTTGTTAGCACAGATAACATCAATGTTGTCACTCTTATTGAAGGTGAAATTATTACCAACATCCCGCAGCAGATGACGTTGGGGAAAAGATGCTAGAAAAGTTTCCTAAATGAAGAAGGGTCTTGGAGAAGACCAGCGTTCTATCTCATAAGCATACCCTCGCAGAGTAAACTGTGGGGCACAGGGTTCTCTCTGTTACAATATCACTTGACGTTTAGGAGTGCCTTTCCTTATAAATGTTTGGAAAAGTCCATGGTAGAGAAGGGTTTCCTTAATCCCAGAGAGTAAAATGAAAGAAGGCTTTGGACCCACAAACTCCTCCAATCAGTAAGTAGGCCGAGACAACCATAAGGCTGTAGACACAGGCTACCTTTCATGAGAAGGGAAGAATGACTTGGAGGTTGAAAGCCAGAACCCCGGAGGAGCTAGGGCCATGGAAAATCATTCCCAGGTCTTAAGACCCAATGAAAGGACTGCCTACCTGTACCAGCTGAACTTCAGAATTGCTATGCACCAGGGACTCATTCATGATTACCTCCTTCCTTTCTTTTGGAACAGCAATGTTTGTGTTTTGTTGGTGTGTTTGTTTGTTTGTTTGTTTGTTTGTTTGTTTGTTTGTTTGTTTTTTCTGTGTGTGTGTGTGTGTGTTTTGTGTGTGTTTTCTGGTTACCACATGCCCGTGTTGGTTGTATGCTGAATTCATAGGTCTTCATTCATAGGTCTTCAGATTGAAAGTGTAGTGGAGGATGAGTTCGCCCCAGGAGACTCATTCACACCTGGACCTAATTTAGATAACAATATCCTGGACTTTGAGCTGATGTTACAAGGGTTGGGTCTTTAAGAAGGAGGATTCTTGGGGTAGGGTGAGGATACTTTTCATGCAGGATGAGAGTGAATAATAGGAGGCCCGCAGACAGGCTGTGGCAGTCTAAAATATGTTCATAAATTCTCTTTTAAGCCCTTCAAAAGGGGGACCTCCATTCCCTTTTCCGTAAGCATAGGCCAGACGTACTGAATGATTTTGAAAACTAGAAGAAGGTGGAAGTTATAGTCAGTTAAAAACACTCTAAAGAGCAGATATTGTAGTTCCAATGGTGTTGTGATTAGGGGAAAATCGATTGAAGGGGCAACTGGCCATTAGACGCTAGGATTCTATGAGTGGAAGAGATGAACATAAGCGAAGAGAAACAAAAATTATATAAAATCAGGGAGGGGGAAAAATAGAAGAGACTCATAGGTATGGAGAAGAACTGAGGGTCACTGGAGGGGTTGTGGGAGGGGGGATGGGCTAAATGGGTAAGGGGCACTGAGGAATCTACTCCTGAAATCATTGTTGCACTACATGCTAACTAATTTGGAGGCAAACTTTAAAAAAATCAAAATAAATCAATTAAAAAAAGAAGCTAGAATTCTACACTATCAAAATTATCAATTAAATTTGAGAGTGGACTCAAGATATCTTCAGACGTGCAAAGACACAGAACATTCGATTCTATGCATTCGTCATTAGGAAGTTATCTGAAGGTGTACTCCAGCAAAACAAGGAGAGAAAAAATAAAGAAAAAATATGCTTAATAATAGGCAACATTAACAGAGTGTTTATTTTTGTGCCAGACACTGTTATGGGTTATTTTCATATATTATTACATATGAAGCACACAACAAACTTATACAGTATATACAATTACCATTCTTATCTTCGAGAGGAGGAAACAGGATTATAAGGAAGCCAAATACCTCATCCAACAACCAACTTACACAGTTGGTAAGTGGAACAAGTAAAGTCTAACCCCAGGCCGTCTGGCTCAAGAGTCCAGGCTTTTAAATGCTCCCTAACTTCCCAGATGGCCATATTACCATGAAACCATGGAAACAAACTGGGAGCAGGGCAGAGGAAAATCACAGGAAGGAAGCTATGAAGCAGACCTACTGAGACACCGCCTACATGAGGCAGGAAAAGAGAAGGGTCCAGTGAGAGACCGCTAAGAGGTTACCAGGTAGATGTCATAAGTGGCATGATTTGAGAGCACTGAAAGAGTGCAATAAAACAAAGAAGTGCATGCTAGGAATTTATCCAAGGGACACAGGAGTACTGATGCATAGGGGCACTTGTACCCCAATGTTCATAGCAGCACTCTCAACAATAGCCAAATTATGGAAAGAGCCTAAATGTCCATCAACTGATGAATGGATAAAGAAATTGTGGTTTGTATACACAATGGAATACTACGTGGCAATGAGAAAAAATGAAATATGGCCTTTTGTGGCAACGTGGATGGAACTGGAGAGTGTGATGCTAAGTGAAATAAGCCATACAGAGAAAGACAGATACCATATGGTTTCACTCTTATGTGGATCCTGAGAAACTTAACAGGAACCCATTGGGGAGGGGAAGAAAAAAAAAAGAGGTTAGAGTGGGAGAGAGCCAAAGCATAAGAGACTGTTGAGAACTGAGAACAAACTAAGGGTTAATTGGGGTGGGAGGGAGGAGAGGGTAGGTGATGGGTATTGAGGAGGGCACCTTTTGGGATGAGCACTGGGTGTTGTATGGAAAGCAATTTGACAATAAATTTCATATATAAATAAAAAAAAACAAAGAAGTGCAATTAGAAAATTAAGGAGAACCAGAAAATATCCATAAGACGGCCTTAGTCTGAATGAGCCAATTGAAACATGGCATGGTTTAAAGCACTGGTGGAATAAAAAGGAAAGGATCCATTTCACCTTGATGCTAGAGATGTCCTCATTCAGCAGGTCCAAGGACTCCTGGAAAAGTGTGGTAAATCTAATGTTTGCATATTATTTAATAATCCCAATAATTTAAACCATTTATTAGTTTTCAAGTTTTAGAATCAACCTTGAACCCTCTAAAGAGACTTGATTGCAGAGCATAACAGCAGTGTTAACAACAATGACAAACAGAAGCCCAAAGCTGATGGGAGACAGAGAAAAAGTGCAGCAAGGTTAAGGAAGACCTTTATCTTACACTGTAAGGAATGAAAAATGATAGTACAGGTAAGGGAAATAGGTCTCTATTTTAAAATTACATCTTGTGGGGTACCTGAGTGGCTCGGTGAGTTCACAATCCAACTCTTGATTTTGTCTCAGATGATGATCTCACAGTTCATAAGACTAAGATGAGCATTAAGTTCTGCACTGACAGCTCAGAATTCTCTCTCTCTGCCCCTATCCTGCTTGAGCATACTCTCTCTCTCTCTCTCTCTCTCTCTCTCTCTCTCTCTCTCTCTCTCTCTGTCTCTCTCTCTCTCTGTCTCTCTCTCTCTCTCAAATAACATGCATTCATACATACATACGTACATACATACATACATATAAACATAGAATTATATCTTGTGATGGTTAATTTCATGTTTTAAATGGGCTAAGCCACAGGGTACCCAGATATATGGCTAAACAGTATTTCTAGTGAGTCTGTGAGGACATTTCTTAGTACAATTAACATCTGTATATCAGGAGAGTAAGCAAGACACATTGCCTTGCCAAACACTGGGTGGCCTCAACTAATCGATTGAAGACCTGAATAGAACAAAAGGCGGAGTAAGAGAGAATCCACTGTGTCTATCTGACTGTCTTCAAGCTGCGATATTGGTCTCCTGACTTCAGGCTCAGACTTGGAATGGAACATACATCATCAGCTCTCCTGATTCTTAGGCTTTGGGAGTCTGCCTGGAACTGAACTACTCGATCTCCTGGGTCTGCCCTTCTCAGCCTCCGGAATCCTGTGAACCAATTCCTATTGATACTGAGTCTCTGGAGAACCCTAACTAGTACCTACATGTAACTTCATCCGTTATGTCTTTTTGCCCTCAGATCCAGTTCCTGCACTTCTCCTACAGACTGTGTTTCCTGTTTCCTTGCCAACTGGCTTCCAGAGGGCTTTGACCAATGGGTGTTTGATGGGAGAAAGGGAGGAAGGGATAAGCCCAGAGGTTTTTCTCTCTCCCGCTCCACGTCCTACCAGTGATTTTATCTCCTCCAAATTCTAGCTTCTTTCCAAGAGCCTCTTCTCCCATGTTCTCAGTTCCTGCTAGGTATGGTTCTGAATTTCTCTAGCTCTGCGGGTGGAAACAGCTTTCTGATGATACTAATTCCTGATTGCTTCGCCATCCTTTGTTTGGCTTCTGGGATTTCCCATCACGTGTGTAACTGTTTAAAATACCTATAGTGACTCACCGGCTGGCTGGACCTGACTGAAACAGTATACAGATAGAAGTTCGGGAATATATCGGAAGGTGAGGAGAGAGAAGACAGGTGGCTTAAGCGACCTATACGTCAACGTCACATAGGAAGTCAGTAGACGGTGCTTAAAACTGACAAATCAATAAGCAGCAGTATAGTATATTACTTATCTTCATGAAGATTCCTAACAAAAGAATATAAACCTGGAACAGTTAAAAATATTGCCTCAAATAATGGAGACTGTAAAGAGACCTGTGGTTGCCAGGAACTCAGGGGGGAAGGGAGAGATGAATAATCGTTGAAGCACAGGGAATATTTACAACAGTGAAACATCTTGTAAGACAGTGAAATGCCTTGAATCATGGCATTGTGCGTTTGTCAAAACTCAGCGAACTGCACACCACAGTGAATGCTAAGCTAAACTTCGGTCTTTAGTTAATAATAGTTTTCATATGGGCTCATCCGTTGTAACAAATGCACTACACTGACACAAGAAGTTTACAATAGGGAAAACTATGTTTTGGGGGGTAGGAGGGAGAACAGGGGAACTCTGCACTTTCCAGTCTTTTTCTGTAGACCAGCTTTTTACAAGCTGTTTTAGAAAATAAACTCCCTCAATGAAAGGGAGGCAGAGAGACCGAAGAGGAGGGAAGGAAAGAGGGAGAAAGGGAGCTACTTAAAAGTCATGGAGGAAACTTAAGTGTGGATTACTAAGTGAAGGGATCCAATACGAAAAAGCCATTTGCTTTACGTTTCCAACTATGATAACGTTCTGGAAAAACAAAACAAAACAAAAGAAAACAAACCAATGACAAGGACGACAACAACAACAACAACAACAACAAAACACCTTGGGAGACAGTAAAAAGACGAGTGGCCAAAAGGGTTTAGGGGGAGAGAGGAAGTGGTAATAGGCGGAGCACCGGGCACTTTAGGGTGGTGTAACTATTCTGTATGATACTGCAATAGTAGATACATACCTTTATACATTTCTCAAAACTTATGAATCTATATAACACAAAATAAACCCTAACTGTTAGTTAATGATAATGTGTCTAATGATAATGTGTCACCAAGAATGGCTCATCCACCACTTATAATTAATGTATCCCCATTAGTGCAAGGTACTATAGAACTACTGGGGGTGAGGAACCTGTATTTTTGTGCAATATGTCTCTAAATCTAAAATTGTCCTTAAAAAATGGTCTGTTTAAAAAAACCCTGATTTAAAAAAAAAAGAAAAAAGAAAACAAAAGAAAGTGTTGCCTCTGGGGAAGAGGTGTTCATGGGGGAAACAAAGCTTTTGATTTTTTATTGCAAGCCCTGATCTGCAATTTGGATGTTGTGTTTTTTTTTTAACTATTTGTATACAATACTTGGATTGATATTTCTCAAATAAAAAAAAAATCTGTACCCCTGCCAGAATAGATAACATGAAAAAGATAATATTCTAGCAAGTGTTGGCAAGGCTATCAAGTATTCAGAGCCCACAGGCACTACGCAGGCACTACTATAGAAAGAAGTTTGTGTAAATTGGTATAACCATTTTGGAAACACTTTGGAGGAACCTTACCAAAGCTGATAAGTTGGATGACATGTGACCCAGCAAATTCTCTCCTAGATAAATAAAGACTATTGTAAAAAGTGTTCACCAAAGGACGTGTCCTATAATGTTCACTGAAGCTTTATTCATAATTACCCTAAGCCAGAACCTACCTAAATGTCCACCAAGAGTTGCAGAAATATTGTAAACTATTCATATAATGAAATTCTATACACCAATGAGCAGAAAGCATCTATACATACAATACCATGAATATCACTAACATAAGTTTGAGTGAAAGAAGCTAGGTGTAGGACACATAATTCCATTTCTATATAGTCCAAAAACAAGCAAATGTTGTACATTCTGTAAGAAGTCAGAATAATTGCCGTCCCAAAGGAGAGATAGACCGTGACTGAAAGAGGCACAGGTAGTCCCTTGAGGTCCTGGTACCTTTTTTAATGAGTGCTGATTCCACAAGTATATTGAACTGGATTGCATCAAGCTGTGCTCAGAATACTTTTAATAATATATGTTCCTTTTTGCGTGCCTGGGTGGCTAGTCACTTAAGTGTCCAACTTTGGCTCAGGTCATGATCTCATGGTTTGTGAGTTCGAGCCCCGCATCAGGTTCTGTGCTGACAGCTAAGAGCCTGCAGCCTGCTTGGATCCTGTGGCTCCCTATCTGGCCCTCCCCTGCTCACACGGTGTCTCTCTCTCTGAAAAATAAACAAACATGAAAAAAATAATATATGTCCTTTTGAATGTATACTATACTTCAGTAATCTTATTTTAATCTGAGTGCAGACCCCTAAGTCACACCCTTTTTTCTCTACTGTCTCTTCTAAACATTTAAAGAATGTGTACTTTAAATCTTCCTAGAAGATATATATATACATACACATGCACACAAAGAAAGAAAGAAATTGGCGGGAGGAGCCGGGAGGTTGGTGAATGGCAAAGAAACTCTAGCTTTATTACACAAGCATGGAACCAAATTCCTTTGGAGACGGTGGGGGTGGAATGGCTTCTTCTGACGACTTCAGAGCAATGAGGGAACAAGAGAGATCATGGATCTGCCCCTACAGTCCTGGAGACCTCTCAATCTGGGGTTAGGAAGAAAGGGGACCTCCCTTGCGGTCCAGGGGTCGCCTCCCTCCGCAGACCCGGTGCTGGGAGGCAGCAGAGGGCACAGCTGCCCCGGAGTCCCAGAAGGCGGCGCCGCATCCCTGGGGCGCGGGCCGGGACCGTCTGGTGCTTCTTCGCCGGTAAAGTGCACTAGGCGATGCGGGCCCGGCTCTCACTGGTTCATCCCTCCAGGCACAACCCGTCCCGGGGCTGGGAGGTCGCGCGGCTGTGGCCCGCATCTCACGCCCAGGCACTGGGACGCGGCGGAGTCTCACCACGGGTTCCAGGTTCACTCCCAGGACTTGGCGCGCTTGGCGCCGCGCTTCTGCCACGCTGCTCTCGACCCACACGTCGCCGACTACGCGGATGCTTGGCAAGGTGGTCAGCGTTGGGGTGGCCGCCCTCCCACTCTCCTCCAGGGTGCGGCCCCCGGAGCTGGGCCCGGGGGCCGTGGGCTTGCGGGGGCTGCTGTCCTCGCGGGACGGCGGCGGCGGGGGCGGCACCTTCCTCTGGCCGGCGGCGACCTTCCGGGCTCCGTGGCGCCTCCTCCTGGCAGCTGGCCGGCGCCTCTGGAGGCGGGCCTCGGGGGGCTGGTGCCGGGGATCCGGGACCTGGGCCAGGAGGGAGGAGTAGCCATAGATGTCCTTGCTGCGCAGGATGCGGGGGGAGAACTGGTGCTTGAGGCTGCAGAGGTAGCTCCAGAGCTCCGCGTCTGAGCTCATGAACTCCGTGCTGCGGGGCACGAACAGCTTGAAAGCGTCGATCAGCTCCTTGCTGCTGTTGGCCAGCGACAGTGGCGATGGTTGCCACCGCGTGTACACCACTTTCTCCTCAGGCGCCTCCAGCGCGGCCCCTCCTGCAGCGCTAGAGGCTCCTCCCCGGGCGGCCGGGGCCAGGGCCTCCCGGGGCCTGCGCCGCCGCCTCATCATGCGGCTCAGCAGGTGAGGCCGCTAGGGGCCGCCCGCGCTTGCCAGGTCTCGCTGCCGCCGCCGGGTCCTGATTAATTTCCTACCAAAAGCCAAATCAGGCAGCAGGCTGTGAGAGTTACACCGCAGTTGCTAGGAGACCAGGCGCTAGGAGACCATTGTGAGGTCACAATGTCTGCCTATCCTATCACTGCCTGCTGCCCAAAGCTGCCTTAGGTTGGGCTGTGTTTAAGATTATGCCCTTGAGAAAGACCTGCACGTAATCTTACCCGAGAAGGCCCATAGTTCTTGATGAGTTCAAGAGGGTTGTCCTCGACGTGAATGCACTGGTGCCTCAGCCTCCATTAATTTCATCCAACATGAGATGACACTTCGCGGTGGAGAGTACACACAACTTGTAATCAAACATGACTGTAAGAGGGTTTTAGCTAATTAAATGCCTTGTCATGCAACGCACTGAAACCCAAAATGAACTAACTACTCTACTCTTTTTTTTTTTTTTTAATTTTTTTTTCAACGTTTTTATTTATTTATGGGACAGACAGAGACAGAGCATGAACGGGGGAGGGGCAGAGAGAGAGGGAGACACAGAATCGGAAACAGGCTCCAGGCTCCGAGCCATCAGCCCAGAGCCTGACGTGGGGCTCGAACTCACAGACCGTGAGATCGTGACCTGGCTGAAGTCGGACGCTTAACCGACTGCGCCACCCAGGCGCCCCTACTCTACTCTTTCAAAAATACAGATACACTGTGCCTTGCTTAGGGTTCCATATGTGTGTTGCTATAGCTCACAGATCAGGAAGCTGTTCTTCACAGCAGCAGCAAACAGTTTGCCTAGTTAGTGTGCATGCTCACTTTCACGCAGCTTAGGGAAGACCGAGTCATTGTGTCCTTAAGAGCAAAGCGTCAACGAATTCTGCGTGAGTGGCCATTAGGGCATTCAGTGCCACTAAAACCTATTCGGTACCTACCAATTCATGATATTTCAGGTAAGTCATACACAAGGTAGTAAAAGACCGTATGGGATTCCAGGAACAGAAACCGTGTTACACCGTCCGTGTAAGTGCTTTTGAAAGCAACCAGCATGGTCCATCCATCATCACCACGTACACAAATAATTCACAAAATATTATAAGGACCACCTACCATGATCAATTGAAATCCACTTCCTCATGAAAGGATGACACCAAACTATGTGAACCAAGAAAAGGGATAAGTCATGGTAATAATCAGAAGAGACACTTGCCAAGGTCAACATGATACATGTCAGAGGCTTCTGTCTTTACTCAACTCCTTTTCTTTTTTTTAAAAAAATTTTTTTTTCAACGTTTTTATTTATTTTTGGGACAGAGAGAGACAGAGCATGAACGGGGGAGGGGCAGAGAGAGAGGGAGACACAGAATCGGAAACAGGCTCCAGGCTCTGACCCATCAGCCCAGAGCCCGACGCGGGGCTCGAACTCACGGACCGCGAGATCGTGACCTGGCTGAAGTCGGACGCTTAACCGACTGCGCCACCCAGACGCCCCTCAACTCCGTTTCTTAAACACACAAACCAAACTTTCCTCTACGCACCTTAAGCCAGTACTACCTCACGTTCAGAAAGTGCTGAAAATGGAAAGCTATCCTCATATTCAGTAAGAGCAACCCCTGGATTTCCTTTTTCATTAAAGGTAATTTATTTTCAAATTGGTTTCCACGCAACACCCAATGTTCATCCCAACAGTGCCCTCCTCAATGCCCGTCACCCACTTTCCCCCAACCCTACATCAACCCTCAGTCTGTTATCAGTATTTAAGAGTCTCTTATGGTTTGCCCCCCTCCCTCTCTATAACTTTTCCCCCGCATCACCTCCCCCATGGTCTTCTGCTAAGTTTCTCAGGATCCACACATGGATGAAAACAAATGGTATCTGTCTTTCTCCGCCTGACTTATTTCACGTAGCATAATACCCCCCAGTTCCATCCACGTTGCGACAAATGGCCAGATTTCGTTCTTTCTCATTGCCAAGTAGTATTCCATGGTATACATAAACCACAACTTCTTTATCCACTTGTCAGTTGATGGACAGCTAGGCTCTTTCCATAGTCTGGCTGTTGTTGAAAGTAGTGCTATAAACATTGGGGTACATGCGCCCCTATGTCTCAGCACTCCTGTACCCCTTGGGTAAATTCCTAGCAGTGTTATTGCTGGGTCTTAGGGTAGATCTATTTTTAATGATTTGAGGAACATCCACACTGTTTTCCAGAGCGGCTGCACCAGGATGCATTCCCACCAACAGTGCAAGAGGGTTCCTGTTTCTCCGCATCCTCACCAGCATCTATAGTCTTCTAATTTGCTCATTGTAGCCACTCTGACTGGCATGAGGTGGTATCTCAGTGTGGGTTTGCTTTGGATTTCCCTGACGAGGAGTGCTGTTGAGCATCTTTTCATGTGTCTCTTGACAATCTGGATGTCTTTTTTAGAACAGTGTCTGTTCAAGTCTTCTGCCCTTTTCTTCACTGGATTATTTGATTTCCGGGTGTGGAGTTGGGGAGTTCATTTTTCAGGTTTAGGATACTAGCCAATTATCCAGTATGCCTTTGCACACATCTTTTCCCATTCGTTCAGTTGCCTTTTAGTTTTGTCGATTGTTTCCTTCATTGTGGAGAAGATTTTTATGTTCATGAGATCCCAATAGTTCATTTTGCTTTAAATCCCTTGCCTTTGGAGATGTGTCAGCTAAGAACGTGCTGACGCTGAGGTCAAAGAGGATGTTTCCTGCTTTCTCCTCCAGGGTTTGATGGTTTCCTGTCTCACATTCACGTCCTTCATCCATTGTGAGCTTATTTTTGTGAGTGGTGTAAGAAACTGGTCTAGTTTCATTCTTCTGCATGTTGATGTCCACTTCTCTTAGCACCATTTGTTAAAGAGACTGTCTTTTTTTCCATTGGATATTCTTTCCTGCTTTGTCAAAGATTAGTTGGTCATACGTATGTGGGTCCAATTCTGGGGTCTCTATTCTATGCCATTAAGTCTATGTATTTGTTTCTGTGCCAATACCATGCTGTCTTGATGGTTATAGCTTTGCGGTAGAGGCTAAAGTCTGGCATTGTGGTGCCTCTCACTTTGGTTTTCTTCTTCAGTATTACTTTGGCTATTCAGGGTCTTTTGTATTTCCATACACATTTTATGATTGTTTGTTCCATCTTGGAGAAGAGTGCTGGTGCAATGTGATTGGTGCTGCCTATAATGTGAGGACTGCGTTGGGTCGTATTGACATTTCGCCAATATTTATTCTTCCAATCCACGAGCATGGAATGTTTTTCGCTTTCTCTGTATCTTCTTCAATTTCCTTCACAAGCCTTCTATAGTTTTCAGCATACAGATCTTTTACCTCTTTGGTTAAGTTTATTCCTAGGTACTTTATGACTCTTGGTGCATTGTAAATGGGATCCGTTTCTTTATTTCTCTTTCTGTTGCTTCATTATTGGCTTATAAAACGAAACCAATTTCTGTACATTGATTTTGTACCCTGCAACATTGCTGAATTCATGTATCAGTGATAGAGGACTTTTGATGGGGTCTGTCCGAAATTCCATGTATAGTGTCATGCCATCTGCAAAAAGTGGAAGTTTGACATCATCGTTGCAAATGATGATACCTTTAACTTCATGTGCTCTCTGATTACTGATGCTAAGACTTCCAACACTATGTTCAACAACCGGGGTGAGAGTGGACATCTCTGTTTTCTTCCTGATCTCAGGGGGAATGCTCTCAGTTTTTCCCCTTTGTGGACGATATTTACTGTGAGCTTCTGATAAATGGCTTTTATGATGTTTAAAGTAGTTTCCTTCTATCCCAACTCTCTTGAGGGTTTGTATTAAGTAAAGATGCAGTATTTTCTAAAATCCTTTTTTCTGCGTCCATTGACAGTGTACTATGGTTTTTATCTTTTCTTTTATTAATGTGATGTAGCACAATGATTGATTTGTGAATATGGCACTAGCCCTGCAGGCCAGGAATGAATCCCACTTGATCGTGTTGAATAATACTTTCTATATGCTATTGAATGTGATTTGCTAGTATCTTGTTGAGAATTTCTGCACCCCTATTCATCAGGGATATTGGCCTGTAATTCTCCTTTTTTTGTGTGTCTCTGTCTGGTTTGGGAATCACCGTTTGCTAGCTTCATAAAATGAGTCTGGTAGTTTTCCTTTCATTTCCATATTTTGAAACAGCTTGGGAAGGATGGCTATTATCTCTGCTTTAAATGTTGCTAGAAATCGCCAGGGAAGCCACCTGGACCAGGACTCTTATTTATTGGGAGATTTTTGATAACTGAATCAATTTCCTCACTAGTTATGGGTCCGTTCACATTTTCTATTTCTTTCCGTTTGAGCTTTGGAAGTGTGTGGGTATGGAGGCATTTGTCCATTTCTTCCAGGTTGTCCAGTTTGTTGGCATAGAAGATTTTATAGTGTTTCCTGATGAATGCTTGAATTTCTGAGGGATTCTTTGTAATAATTCCATTTTCATTCGTGATTTGACCTATTTGGGTCCCCTCTCTTTTCTTTTTGAGAAGCCAGGCTAGACGTTTATCAATTTTGTGTATTTTCTCAGAAACACAACTCTTGGTTTCATTGATGTGCTCTACTGTTTTCCTTTAAACTCCATATTGTTTATTTCTGCTCTGATCTTTATAATTTTTCTTCTTCTGCTCGCTTTGGGGTGTCTTTGCTGTCCTGCTTCTAGTTCCTTTAGGTGTGCTGTTAGATTTTGTATTGGGGATTTTTCTTGTTTCTTGAGATAGGCCTGGATAGCAATGTTTCTTGTCGTCGTCGTTGTTGTTGTTGTTGTTGTTGTGTTTTGTTTTGTTTTTGTTGTTCCCTGTCTGGACTGCCCTTGCTGCATCCCGAAGGGTTTGCATTGTTGTATTTCATTTTCATTTGTTTCCTTATATCTTTTAATTTCTTCTCAAGTTGCCTGGTTGACCCATTTATTCGTTGGTGGGATGTTTTTTAACCTCCATGCTTTTGGAGATTTTCCATCTTTTTTCTGTGTTTAATTTAATGTCCCCTGCAATTACCACATTCTTATCAACAAGGTTCTGTATGTTTTTAATTAATTGTTTATATATTTGTGTGTCTCCGAATTCGGTGGGTAGACATTTAAAATTTGTAGCTCTTCCTGATGGAGAGACCCTGGAATTAATATAGAAAGCCCTTCGTCATCTTTTGTTACAGCCTTTAATTTAAACTCTACTTTGTATGATATAATTTGGCTACTCCAGGTTTCTTTTGACCTCCAGTAGCATGATAGATAGTTCTCCATCCCCTCAATTTCAATCTGAAGGTGTCCTCATGTCTATAAGCAGTCTCTTGTAGACAGCAAATAGATGGGTCTTGTTCTGTTTTTGTTTTTGTTTCTTCTATCCATTCTGATACACTATGTTGTTTGGCTGGAGTATTTAGTCCATTGAAATTCAGTATTATTATGGAAAGATATGCGTTTAGAGTCATTGTGATGTGTGTAGGTTTCATGCTTGCCGTGGTGCACCAGTTTCCTTTCCCACCAACAGTGAGAGAGGGTTACTCTATCTCCATATCCTCACCAGCATCTGTGGTTTCCTAAGTTGCTCATTTTAGCCACACTGACTAGTGTGAGGTGGTATCTCAGTGTGGCTTTGATGTGTATTTTCCTGATGATGAGTGATGTTGAGCATCCTTTCATGTGTTTTTGGGCCATCTGGATGTCTCTTTTGAAAAAGTGTCTATTCATGTCTTCTGCCTATTGTTTCACTGTATTACATTTTCCAGGTGTGACTTGGGTAAGTTCTTTATACATTTTGTGTAGTAAACCTTTATCTAATATGTCATTCGCAAACATCTTCACTCCTTCCATCGGTTGCCTTTTAATTTTGCTGATTGTTTCCTTTGCAGTGCCGAAGATTTGTATCCTGACCCGGTCCTGATCATTCAGTTTTGCTTTTATTCCCTTGTCTTTTGAGACATGCCAAGGAAGAAATTGCTGCAGTTGAGGTCAAAGGGTTTTTTTCCTCTTTTCTCCTCTAGTGTTTTGATGGTTTCCTGTCTCACATTTAAGGCTTTCATCCATTTTGCCTTTATTTTTGTGCACGTTGTAAGAAAGTCATCTAGGTTATTCTTCATCATGTTACTGTTCCGTTCTCCCAGCACCCTTTGTAAAGAGGCTGTCTTCTCTCCATTGTATTGTCTTTCCAGTTTTGTCAAAGATTAGTTCACCATACAATTGTGGGGCCCCTTCTGGGTTCTCTATGCTGTTTCATTGGTTCATGTGCCTGTTTTTGTGCCAAAGTCATACTATCTTAACGATTACAGCTTCATAGGAGAGGCGAAAGTCTGGGCTGCCTCCCACTTTGGCTTTCTTTTTTAAAGTTAACTTTGACTACTCAGGTTCTTTGGTTGTTCTGTGCAAAGTTTCAGATTGCTTACTCTTGTCTGGAGAAGAATGTTGGTACAATTTTGATTGGTATTGCATTAAATGTGTAGATTGCTTTCGGTAGTATTGACATTTTAACAGTATTCATTCTTCCACTCTTTGGCATGGATTGTTTTTTTTTTTCTGTATTTGATGTGTCTTCATCATTTTCCTTCATACATTTTCTATACTTTTCACTGTACAGATCTTTTACATCTTTGGTTAGTGTTCTTGCTACGTATTTTACAGTTCTTGGTGAAATTGTAACTGGCATTGATTTCTTGACTTCTCTTTCGGTTGCTTCCTTATTGGTGTATAGAAATGCAATCAGTTTCTTTACACGGATTTTGTATCCTGTGAGTTTGGTCCATGCATGTATCAGATCTAGCAGTGTTTTCATGGAGTCTTTTGGGTTCTCCGCGTTCACTCTCATGTCATCTTTGAAAGGCCAAAGCTTGACTTTCAATGATATATGTTCAGTTAAGTGTAGTTAAAAAGAATTTACCCTTTGGGCCCTATGTTAACTTCATAATTGCACAATAAGTGACAAATAAGCAAGAACTGTGCATGTTATCCCAGATTAGAATTGGTAACTGGAATCTAACTCTTTAAAACGTATTGAATCCCTCATGATATGGAGAGAAGTATGAAACATCTAACTTCACCCAGTGCACACGTGTGTATTTGTAAACACATATGCTAAACAGCAAAATTGTAATACTCGTGAGGTTTGCCAAATTTTACATGTTCATGGTACAGATAATATTGTTTTACCGTCTTTATGGTAGCAGCCCCAATAAGACATTTGGAATCAACGAGAGAATCCAGAACCTACAGGGTACATTCTCCATGCACTATTCTGGCTTTCAAATAAATGAACAAATGGAATTAAAAAAATAGATTGCACTGGTAATCCTGTTTATTGCAATGGTGCAATAACTTTTTATGGACTCTAGCCATACTAAGAGTGCACGTGAATAGGTGTTGGAAATAACACACTTTATTTGACATGACCAAACTCACTAGAAACATATACTTTCAAAAACTTTTTAATATTCATTTTTTCAGATACTCTATAAGGCCCAATAACTTATTACTCCACATTGAGAAGAGCAAAGGTCGACATGGTGAACTTTGCACGTGTTACAATGGCTATCACATAATATTATTTGATATCCTAGAATTTAAAAAATTTTTTTTCAACGTTTATTTATTTTTGGGACAGACAGAGACAGAGCATGAACGGGGGAGGGGCAAAGAGAGAGGGAGACACAGAATCGGAAACAGGCTCCAGGCTCTGAGCCATCAGCCCAGAGCCTGACGCGGGGCTCAAACTCACGGACCGTGAGATCGTGACCTGGCTGAAGTCGGATGCTTAACCGACTGCGCCACCCAGGCGCCCCGTGATATCCTAGAATTTTAAACAACTATACAGCTGCACGGCTCATGCAAGGTATTTAAACCTTGACATATTTTAGCTTTCTGTTTTTCATTATTTAATCGTTTTTTCTAGAATTAGCTTTTGCTACAATTGCATAACTACTAACTTTGGTAATGGACATCCAACGTTCCAGCTTATCTTTTTTTTTTTTTTATCAGTGATGAAAATCAATCTCTATGTCATTGACTTTTCAATTAACCATGGCTATGTTTTAGGTCTTTTATCACTGCAATGATAAATTTTCTGTTGTCTTCTATACCTTTTTTGAAGCCCAGTGATTAATCTTATGACTATGATTCTACCTTCTTGTTGTTATACTGCTTTTATCTATTTTGATCAATTCTTTAACGGTCACTTCTTCCTGGAATTTCGTCTGAGGGGAATTCTTGCGTTTCATCATTTTGGATAGTTTTCTATCCCTTATGTGTTTTAACGTTGTTGTTGTTGTTGTTGTTGTTGTTTTGCTTTGTTTTGTTTTGTTTTGTTTTGTTTTATGTGCTCTGCACCTGAGAGCACTGCTACTTTAAAGTGGGCTCATACCCTTTCCATGGCCTGGCCCTTCAGGACGTGTGTTTTGGAAAGTGTTACTTGCTTCGTGTTGCTATGACTTTTGTGTTTGTGTTCTCATCTCAGAGTGATTTTTGAAAATCCCACGAGGTGTGCTTTGATGTGTTCCTTGAAGTACCAAATGAAGTAATTGGAGGCTTGCTCTATCTTGACAGGGGTTAAAACACGTTAAGTTGCCACGGATGGGTGTTCTTGCCCTTCCCAACAATGGGGGTTACTCCTGGTAATGAGATCCTGGAGATATGATGGCGACAAAGCCCCGGCGCCACACAGACAGCTCCTCTGAAAAGCTCTAGGCAGCTGCACTTATGAAAGCCGCTCATTTTCTGATTTCCCAGAGGTTACCTTGGGCAAAATTGTGGATTTTGTAAATTACCTGGCCCCATCGATTTCTTCTACCAGCCAGATCTTAGATTGTAGGCAAATGATACCTCCGATTTTGCTTTTCCAATTTCTAAAGGGGAAGTATAACGCCTATGTCCAGTATAGCGGTGAGATTATAGGTAATGCCTGTAAAACGTGTGGAAAAACTCCTGGCACATTACACTCCATAAACACTGTATTTTCTTTTGATTTCCTCATAGTTGTCACTACATCCATACAAACTGTATCTCTAGGGTGGGGTCTTATGTAGGTCAAATGTAAGCTACACCATAGAAGCTATCAACGAGGCAAAATGTTTCTCCTATGCGTGAGGACGTGACCCTTCCCTTTTTGTATATGTATACTAAATTTGGTGGTAGAGATTATTGAAATCCTGAATGTGTATTGCAGTCTAGCACGCCGGGAGATAGTTAAACATCCCCTATTTCAGGCATCGTGGATACTGTTATTGAACACCTTAGGTGTCAGGTGCTATTAGGTTCAAGTACACAGTGATAATCCAACATGCACGCTCCATATATTCAGGATGTTTCAAATCTTAGCTACAAATGGGACAGGTGTAATTACAACGTGTGGCAAATACTGTTAAATAAAAGACTAAATGTTCTGAGAAGGAATGGCACAGGGGACAAAGTGTAGATTACAGGATTGGCCAACAAAGGTTTCTTGGGGATAAAAGTCCTTTTTTCAAACTTGGAGCCGTAGCAAGAACTGGTAAGGAAACCAGTGAACACAAAATGCATTCCAAGCGGAACCTACGTGGGTCTAATTTGAGCAACCAGGAGAAGAGACCGTCCCAGTCACCTAATGAAAGGAGAATCAGGAAAGATGGCATTAGAGGGGTGACAAGGCAGGACTGCCAACGTCTGGTGGTCACATTACAGATTCTATGTGTCATTTTGAGTACAGTGGGGACTAGAGTGTGGTCGTAAGCAGAGGAATGAACTGCTCAGATTCAGGAGTTTTGGATTGCATTCCAGATGCAGTGAAAAGAATGAACTGGGATTTTGGTGGGAAGGGAAGGTCAGCATGGGGCTAAGAATGAAAATGGAGAGTAGGCGGAAGGTGGTGAGAAACTAGCTGGCTTGGCCCACGTTGGAGGTGGAGTTGAGAGCCCCTGCTGCTGAGTGGATCACAGGAAAGACGTTGAGGAGGGGAGGACTGACAATGAGTCTCTTTCCCTCTTGAGCCACTGAATACAATGCCCCATTAAGAGAGAAACACAAGAGGGGTCTTAAGTTGGTCATGGATTTCAATTGATTGTTGATTCGGTATTAATTCATATGCTTAGAGAATTTTGCTTAGAATTTTATCTTTTCATTGTTTTCTTTCTATAACTTGCTTCGTTATTACCATCTTTAGGTTCTAACGGATGGTCTCCAATTCTTCGCTGTCACCAAGAGCTTCTTACATAAGAGTATGGACATGATGGGTTATGTAGGTCCATCATCTTCTACCCAGTCTTTGTCATCGTCACAAATACTTAATGGCCATTGTTGTAGAAGAACCTCAAGCTCCAACAGGGTTGTTCTCACTGTTCTCGGAATGCCTGCCCCTCCTTTATTCCCTCACATTTGCTTTTGTCTCCTTTGTCCTCCTCCTTTCTGCCTGCCAACTAGAAATTTGGTCATCCTTTAAGATTCTTTGTGCTATGCCTCTGAGACGCCTTTACTGATCACCTCGGCTCAGTGGACTTCTCCTGCTACATGAAACTTGACCTTGAAGTCTCACTGTGCTTTGTATGGTGTTTGGGTTTTTTGTACCCTCAAATATTGAAAGTTTCTTGAAGGCAAGGATGCGGTCTTGCATGCTTTCAGAAACTTTTATAAAGAATCAAACATGGTCAAAGTTTAGAAATCTTTCTTGGTGAAGCGGTTGAGTCAACGTCAAATCAGATGGGAGGGTGTCTGCTAAAGGAATAACACTGGACTGTTTGAAACTATCCTTGATATGTTGAATGGACCTAATAAATTTATGAATTGACACATGTTATTTATTTAACTGATACTAGACTAAATCATTTATTTGAAACGTTACTTTATGATTACGGCAGTCTTAAGTTTATTGCAGAAAATTTAGAAAATAAACAAGAAAGAAAGAAATATGGTCATAAGTCAAACACCTGGGGATAAGCATATGTAAACACGTTTTTTATGTTTATGTATTTTTGGCACAGAGAGAGAAGGAGAGAGAGATGAGCAAGATGGGGGATGGGAGGAGAGAGAGAGATAGAGAGAATCATAAGCAGGCTCCACGCTGTCAGTGTGGAGCTTGATCGCACACACAGTGGAATCATAACTGAGCTGGAATCAAGAGCCAGATGCTTAACCGACTGAGCCATTCAGGCGCCCCTGGAGGTAAGCACCTCTAACACTGTGGTATAATCATCAGGGAAGAGGTATATGTACATGCATTAACCAAAATTTGCTATGTAGCTGTGAATCCCATTTTTGGTCCTCTAGTGATACGAGCATTTCGCTAAGTCACAAATGTTCTGTAGGGCTATGAATTGTAAAGGCCTCATAGCATGCCATAACTTATTTAAAATAATTTTT
Source organism: Puma concolor (assembly GCF_028749965.1). Taxonomy (NCBI): domain Eukaryota; kingdom Metazoa; phylum Chordata; class Mammalia; order Carnivora; family Felidae; genus Puma; species Puma concolor. The sequence continues at coordinate 242,308 of NW_028240202.1, forward strand.
TTAATATTTATTTATTTTTGAGACAGATAGAGACAGAGGATGAACGGGGGATGGGCAGAGAGAGAGGGAGACACAGAATCCGAAGCAGGCTCCAGACCCTGAGCTGTCAGCACAGAGCCCAAAGCGGGACTCGAACTCACGGACCCTGAGATCATGACCCGAGCTGAAATAGGATGCCAAACCGACTGAGCCATCCAGGTGCCCCATGCCATAACTTATTTAAACACGGCTATTGATCATTTAGGATGTTCCATTTTCTTGCTTCGAATAGTTGCTACAAGTAGAATTAGCTTTTCATGGTGTAGACACACTTTAGTAAATGTCAATTAAAAAATAAAAAGAACTGCAGCCTGTAATGTGAGGCGGAGGAACAGGTATGACCAGATTTCGCTTCACCTTGTCTATTGCTGGCAGTCTTTACACCCTTCTCTCCCTCAACTCTTTTTCTCCTACTTGACCCACAACTTCCACCTCTTTATTCCTCCTTCTTCTCATCCTCGTTTCTCTGTCTATGCTGGCCTCCTTGCTTCCCATCAGTACACACGTTCACCCTCCTGCCTTGGGGAATTCATGGGTCCTTCTGCCTAGATCACCTTCCTGTCAGCAGGTAGTTCTCTCATTTCCGTGAGGTATTTATTCAACTGACACCTTTTTCAGTAGAGCCCTCTGTGTCGAGTATTTCACCCTGTCTAGTATTTCACACCCCTCCCCCAATGCTTATATCCTCTCCAAGATGTATTTACTTGTTTTTTCCCCATTCATTATTCTCTACCATTGTTTCTAGTTCCATTATGTTTGTCAGTCTCCCCGACTGGACTATTGAGCACCAAGAACGCAGTGATCCTTGCTCCTTTGGTTCCCTAGTGGATCCTCAGGGCGTAGACTCTGTTGTCTCATTCTAAATGCTTCAAAAGTATTTACTGAATGATTCAATGAATCAACATCACTCCTTCTTTCTTAAGAATGTTTTATAGGGGCGCCTGGGTGGCTCAGTCGGTTAAGCGTCCGACTTTAGCCAGGTCACGATCTCGCGGTCCGTGAGTTCGAGCCCCGCGTCGGGCTCTGGGCTGATGGCTCAGAGCCTGGATCCTGTTTCCGATTCTGTGTCTCCCTCTCTCTCTGCCCCTCCCCCGTTCATGCTATGTCTCTCTCTGTCCCAAAAATAAATAAACGTTAAAAAAAAAAAAAGAATGTTTTCTAATTTTGTACTTTACACTTACATCTATGATCCATTTGAGTGAATGATTGTATAAGTGATGAATTTAGGTCAAGGCTTCTTTTACTTAATTCATTAATCAATGAAATGATTGATTAAACAATTTATTACTTAGTTTATTGATTACCATTGCATACGAACACTTAATTGTTCCCGTAACACTTGTGAAAGACTATCTCCCTTTTTCTGTTAGGTTGGCTATATGTCATTATCAGAAGTTGGGTGAGGATGCTTGTGTATGGGGTCAGTTTCTGGATTCTCTGTTCTATCTCTTGATCTGTGTGTCCATCTTTCTTCAATATCACACTGCCTTGATTACTGGACGTTTATATTAAGTCTTAAAATGGTGCAACATGAGTTCTCCAACTTGGTTATTTTTCAGAGCTGTTTGGCTGTTCTCGTTCCTTTGTCTTTTCACACATATTTTAGCATGAGATTGCTGATATCCACAAAAAAATCCTGGGATGTCGCCTGGGATTATGTTGAATCTCTAGATCAAGTTGATAATTGACATGTTACTAGCGAGGCTTCCATGGATAGATACGGCATATCTCTCCATTTATTTATATCTTCCTTGATTTACCCAATCAGCCTTCTGTGGCTTTTCACGTACAGATCCTGTGCATGGTTGTGAGACTTAAATGTAAGTATTTCAATGTTTGGTGTGATTTTAAATGGTTCTTTAAAAAAACAGTTCATATTCTAATTGTTCATTGCTTGTGTGTAAAAATGAGACTGAGTTTTATATATTGACCGTTTATTCTGGGGCTTATTTAATTATGTTTGAGTTCTAGAAAACTGATACATACTCCTTAGAATTTGTTTCATGTTGATAATCACATGATTTAAGAGTTGAGGCAGTTTTCAGGGCACCTTGATGGCTCCATCAGTTGACTACCAGACTGCTGGGTTCAGCAGCTCAGGTCATGGTTCTATGGTCAGGGGATTGAGTCCCGTTTGGGGTTCTGTGCTGAGCATGGACCCTGCTTAAGCTTCTCTCTCTGTCTTACCCTCTGTCTCTTTCTCTCCGTGTCTCTGCTCATTCTCTCTTTCCAAAATACGAATTGAAAAATCAATAAATAAAAGAATCGAGGTACTTTTTATTTTTACTTTTCCCAATGCGAAGGCCTTTTCTATGCCTTTTTCTGTACATGGCACGCTTGTAATCAGGGGAGGTACTGGTGTTTATGTCGATTTGTACATAGGACTGGCTGATTCCCTGCTTTTATTGTCTCCTTCCTTGGATTTCTCCCAAACTTTCCCCAATCAAATTAGGATTCAGAGGGACCCTATTCTCGTTTCGGTTCAAGATGGCTGTGTAGGAAGGCCTTGAACTCAACTCCTCCAAGGTGAAAGAAGGTTTCAACTACCTCCACATCGACCTTAAACTTTCTAATTGATTCACTTTTTCTTTCCAGCTTCTCTCTTTCTTTATGTTTATGTATTTTTGAGACAGAGGGAGACAGAGCGCAAGTGGGGGGCGGGCAGAGAGAGAGGGAGACATAGAATTGGAAACAGACTCCAGGCTCTGAGCTGTCAGCACAGAGCCCAATGTGGGGCACGAACCCAGGAGCCATGAGATCCTGACCTGAACTGAAGTCGGATGCTTAATCAGCTGAGCCACCCAGGCGTCCCCTCCCCACTCTCAGGTTATATCTTAATTCAGGATCCTGAAAGCAAAGTATCATCTCATGGGAACTGAAACTACCCATCTAGCAATAAGGACTCCCTGAGCCAATAAGACTCCACCCTCAAGCCCAAGACAATGACCAACCTGACCTTAGTGACCATCTGTGTGTACCTACCTCTTTTTGTCCCACATTTTCCTTACATAAGCCTGGAGATATTTGGAGCACTTTACAGAGAGTCTTTGATGGGAGTCTGCTGTATCTCTGGTGTCGGCCTCTGAATAAGTTCCCCATTTGTTTCACCTCCACTAGTTCCTTTGAATTGCGATTTTGTCAGTAATGAGTAGCCAAACCTCACCTTTTTTGGGTCCCCTGGAGCGAGCTGCTCTTATGCCTGAACTCCATGACTACATTTTCTGGTGAACCAGCCAGAAGGTGTACTTCCAATTGGCCCAGCTCCCTGGGGATTGTACCTATTGATATAACAATTCCTCCTGAAGAGCTGAGGACTGACTGCACAGAAGGTGCCTAACAAAACATAGAAAATCAAAAGACAACAGCAAGACAGTGAGACAGTAACAAAGGAAACACTCACCCCTAACCTTGCCAAGGGCAGTTGGGGAAGGAACAGAAACAGACTCCTCTGTCCTTGGGCAGAAAACAGAAAGAAAAAAAAAAAACAACACTGCAGTTTGAAAAGAACAACTGTCATATAAAAGAGAGCATTATAACTCTGTCAACGTCAGAGGAGGCACAGGAGTTCTCTCTGGGTCATAGAGGAGGGAGAGTGGCAGGGATACATTTTACATCCACATTTTTTCCTGTTTACTTATTTTTGAGAGGCAGAGAATACAAGCAGAGCAGGGGCAGAAAGAGGGGGACAGACGATTCAGGGAAGGCTCTACACTGACAGCATCCAGCCCAATGTGGTTCTCAAATTCATGAACTGTGAAATTATGACCTGAGCTGATGTCAGATACTCGAACCACTGAGCCACCCAGCTGCCCCACATTCTCCATCCACCTTAAATGCATACACCAGAACAGGGTCCAGTTGCTGCAGCTGGCCTGTTGCCTCTCTAGGTTCCAGGCCCACAATACACACCAGCCCCAATTGCACTGGACACACACACACACACACACACACACACACACACACACACACACGACATGCTTTTTTCCCCCCTTAATCAATGCAGTTGAAAGAGCAACTAGCATATAAAAAGAGCCATTCCTGGACTGTAACCCACCTCAGCTCCCACGGCCCCTTCAGGGCACCCATCCGTGGAAAGTCCTGGTACACCATAGTTTATATCCACTTCAGCTTCAACTATATTGGCAAGGTATCCTCTGCATGTACAGCCCCAGGTGCCTTCAGCTTGTACACACTTTAGCTTCAACTATCTTGCCCAGGAATCGTTTGCATAGAGACATCGAGGACATCCTGACCCCCAGACTGCTTATGTTCTAGCCACCCTGTACAGGGTACCTGTACACAGCACCCCAGCATGCCTCAACTTGCATTCAATTCAGTTTCAGCTGTCCTGCCATTGTACCCTCAACACACAGAATCCTGGGACACCCCAGTCTGCGTTCACTTCAGCGTTAACTATCCTGACAGGGCGCCTGCTATGTAGATAGCCCCAGGATTCCCGGTCCATGCAAGCCACGACTTCAGCCAGCCAGCAAATGTCACCAACTTGCACACAGTGTCTACCCAGGGGGACAATCATGTATAAGACAATTCCTTCAAGTGTAGGAGAAGTAGCTACTCTGCCAGTCTATAGAAACAAATGCAGAAAGAGAAGCAAAATGAAAAGACAGGGAAATATGCTCCAAAATAAAGAACAATAAAAAACCCAGAAAAGAGCTGAAACGGAGGTAAGCATTTTGCCTCAATTAAATAAAGAATATAAATTAATAATGGTCAAGATGCTCGCCGGGCTACAGAGAAAAGACAAGAACTAAGTGAGACCCTTAATTAAGAGATAGCAAACACACACAAAATCAGAGATCAAGAAGATAATAGCTGAAAAAAAAGAACACTAGAGGGAATCCACATTAGAAGACGACATGAGGAAGGACATATCAGTGGATATGGAAGACAGATTAAGGGAAAGCACCGAAAAGAAACAGCAGAAAGATTTTTTTTTTCTAATGAGGATAAGTTAAGGGATACTTTGGAAATATCAAGTGAGCAAAAATGCACATAATAGGGATTCCACAAGAAGGAAAAGGGGTACAAAAAGTATTTGAACAAAAGATAACTGAAGACTTTCCAAAACTAGGGAAGAAAACAGACATCTAGGACAAGAAGCACAGAGTTCCAAACATGATGAAACCAAGGAGCCCCACACTATGACACGTAATAATTAAAGTGTCAAAGTAAAAGATTAATAAAGAATTTCAAAAGTTTTAAGAGAGAAGCAAAAGTTACCTATGATTTGAAAAACAGATCTCAACAAACAAACACCTAAAGTTGTCAGCCGATTTTTCAGCAGAAAGTTGGCATGCTGGGAAAGAGTGACATGGTATCTTCAAAGGCCTGAAAAGATAATCCCACGACCAAGAAACTTTACCTGGAAAGATTATCATTAACATTTGAAAAAAAAGAGATAAATAGTTTCTCAAACAGAAGATAAGGAAGTTTATCACCACTAATCAGCAATGCAAGAAATGTTAAGCAGGGAAATTCATACTTAGATATTACAGAATTATGAATAAAATATGTAAAATATGACAACATACACATAAAATATGGAGGAGGACTTAAAAAAGTCAGTTTGTATTTTATTTTACTAAAAAATATATGTTTTATTTCATGTTGGAGAGAGAGATAGAGAGAGAGAGAGTGTTAACAGGGAGGGACAGAGAGTGGGGGAGGCAGAGAATCTGAAGCAGGCTCCAGACTCTGAGCTGTCAGCACAGAGTCCAACATGCGGTTCAAACTCACGTATTGTGAGATCATGACCTGAGCTCGAAATCGCACACTTAACTGACTGAGCCACCCAGTTGCCCCAAAAGTTAGTCTTCTTAAATTTCTTGAATGTGTGTATATTTAAGTGACCACCAAATTAACATAAACTGCTGTTTCCTTGGGATGTTATATGTAAGCCTTGTGATAACAAACTCAAAACACAAAATACATGAAAAATAAGGAAAAAGAAAGCCAAGTGAAGCACAACACAAATTCATCTATGAGAAAGAAAGATAGTACGGAAAAAAAGAAACAGAACTACAAAAGCAACCGGGAAACAAACAACAAAATTACAATTAGTACATAACGATCAACAATTACTTTAAATATAAATGCCTGAAGTTCTCCAGTCAAAGTACATAGGGTAACAGGATGGATAAAAAACAACACTCATCCATATGCTGCATAGCACAGACTCACTTCAACCTAGACACATACAGACTGAAAGTGAAGGGATGGAGATACATTTCCCACTCAAATGAAAGCAAACAACAACAAGGACAACAAAAATAACATGAAACTACAACAACAACTCAGAACCAGGTAGCAACACCTAAATCAAAACAAATAGACTTTAAAATCCTCAATAAAATATTATCAAACTCCACTCAACAACACGCTAAAATGATTACGTGGCTTTTATTCCAGGGAAACAAAGATGGCTCATCAAATCAATCAACATAATATCCCACCTCAACAAAACGGAGGGTAAACATCATATGATTATACCAATAAATGCAGAAAAAGCACATGACAAAACTTAACATGTATCATGGTAAAAGTTCTCAACAAAGTCGGGAGGGCGGACATGCCTCAACACATGAAAATATTATTTTATATATTGTTTATATTAGAAAGTTCACACCTAACATCTCAATGGTGAAAAACTGAGAGATTTCCCTCTAAGATCAAGAACAAGATAAATATGACTACTTTTGCCACTCTTGTTTCATATAACACTAGAAGTCCTAGCCACAGGAATCAGATAAGAAAAAAGAAATTAAATTCATCTACGTTTGTAAACAGGCTAAACTGTCACTATCCGCAGATGACGTAAGAATATGCATAGAAAACCCTAAAACTTTCCCCCCAAACTACTAGAAGTAATAAACGAATTCAGGAAAGTTGCAGATACGGAACTGATACACAGCAATTGGTAGGGTTTCTATATAATAATAATGAAGTCACAGAAAGAGAAATTAAGAAAACAGCGCGAGTTCATAATTGCACCAAAACAAGAGAGAGAGTAAAATAGCCACGTCTCAACTTATCCAAAGAAGTGAAAGACCTGTAGTGTGAAAACCATAAGTCAGTGATGAAATTGAAGATGACACAAACAAATGGAAAGATATCCCATGATCATGGATTGGAAGAATTAATATCATTACAATGTCCATATTACTCATAACTCTCTACAGTTTCAATGCAATCCCTATCAAGATACCAAAGGCACTTTTCACAGAACTGAAACAACTAATACTAAAATCTGTATGTGACCGCAAAAGACCCTGAATCGTGAAAATAATCTTGAAAGACAAAAACATAGCTGGAGGTATCAAAATCCCAGATTTCAAGATGTACTACAAACCTTCAAGTAAACCAATTAGTATGGGTAGTGACACAAAAACAGACACATAGGTCGATGGGCAGAATAGAAAGCCAAGAAATAAACCCATGCTTATGTGGTAAATTAACCTATAACAAAGAGGCAAGAATAAACAATGAGGGAAAGACAGTCTCTTCAACAAAAGGTATTGGGAAACCAGGAAATCTACATCCAGGTAGCTGGGACCTACCCTAACGCAGGCCTGGGCTCTGGCCCTAAAGGCACCTAGCATGGACGTCTAAAAGAAATAACGGATTGGGCCAATTACCATTGGGGAAAATCCTGAGTGGAAGTCACACTCTCTCCATGACATTTCCACGGCCTTGTTGGAGTTGGAGGAGGAGATCCTGAGACACTTTCAGTCTGTCCCAAGCATACGTTTGGCTCCGCCCTTCCAACGGTAGCCCTGAACCATAAGGGCACATGGGCCCTCATTTCAGTCCTGCAGGGAAATCACATCACTGTGGGTGGTTGGACCAAAGGCACTTCCGGGGAACCAACCCTACCCCTACCCACTGCTCTGCCTCTAAGCGGGATCACCTTCTAAGGCTGAGAAAAGAAGCGGTGGGACATGGATTCCTCCTTTTTCTACCCTGTGTTCTCTTCGGGACCTCAGGAGATTGAATGCTGCCCACACTCACTGGCGACGACAGTGCTTTACTGAGTCCACAAATCAAACGCTAATATCACCCAGAAACACTCTACAAATATCACGAGAAAAAATGTTTAACCTTGGGCACCCCACGGCCAACTCAAGTAGACACGTAATAATATCCATCACAGGGTCATTCTTGTTTTGCTTCCCTTCCCTCATTCACCTCCTATTGCTAACTTTCAAGTTCTGAAGTCGTTGCTTTTTATATTCTGACCAGTGTATAGCGTTAAGATAAATTCGAGGAAAGTTGTCTTGCGCAGGGACTAGTGTTTCAGTTAATATGAAAATGTTTTCAGTAAGGTAAGGGAAAAAGATCTTAGCAAGGGCACCAACATACTCCATGTTACTTTATCAGGGGTGGCTTTCCAAACCCTTAACACGCTCATGGGAAGGCAGTGTAACATGGGTGAGAGCATGCATGTTGGCATAGGAGCAGAGTTGGTGCCCATCCCAGCCACCCCACTCGTGTTTGTGTTATCTTGGACCAATTACTTAACATATCTGAAACTCAGTTGCCTAATGTATAAAATGGAAATAATAACAAAGGGTCAAAAAGATTAAATGACACTATTGGCAAGGTGCTTAATCCAACACCTGACAACACGGAACAAGTGCTCCACGGATGATAGCCATCATTATCCTCATTTGAACAGCTAAGACAGGCTAATATTCTGTCTGGGGTCAGATACCTACGGAGGAATCTCAGGTCTTCTGACACTGATTCTTCAATTTGGAGGCAGCCCAGGGCCAGGATGGCTGAAAGAGTACAAGGAGGTAGACCAGTAAGCCAGTCCTCTATCCACCTCAAATTTGATAGTCCAGTTGTATATTCATCTCTTTCCTTCCACTGAAAAAAAAATGCAAATCCCTCCCTCTAGAAGAAATAATACACAGACGCTTGCATGTAATATTAAGTGTTAGGCTCTGTAAAAATGGCACATGCATCAACTCATTTAATCTCACAATGGCCCTTCATATGGAGTCCTTATTCCAATTTCCAGGTGAGGAAATTGAGACCTAGGAAAGTCAAGTGCCTCCCCCATAACTTGTTTATAACCGTGTTAGACAACAACCCTAGACTCCTCCTCCATGTCCAGTGTGTTTTCTTCTGTGCCACAGTTTGTTCTATTCCCAGGCGAACACTGCTAAAGAATCATGTGAACAAAGCAGTAAAAAAAAAAAAATCATTTAAAACGTCTAGTTTTCACCCAAGCACTGCTTTCTGGGTGAGATTGGTGTGTTTCCTCTCTGAGAAACAAAGGTGAGAAATTCCAAACCTCGGCCTTTGTTACGGAATTATGAAGACCAGTAAAAATTAGTAAAGCTCACTGGCAGATTAAGCATTCCAAGTTGAAGACACTAGTTTCAATTCTCATATTATGTGTGTTAAAGTGGGAGCTGGGATTTCACATGGCTTTGACAATCGCCATCAATTCCTTTCTTCAAGATTTGACTGCATATTCTCATTCTTTCCCTTTTTTCTCTTTTCTAACTATACTTCCAATCTGCCAGCTCAATGCTAGTTTCTCCCTATGTCTAGCAATGGTCATTCTCCATATGTCCCCATTAAATCTATCATCAAAGGAGAATAAAAAGATGAAAGAACAAAGCCAGAGAAGTAAGACTCAATACTAAAATGTAAACTGGTGTTAACACGTCTACTTCCAGACAAATGTAATAACAAAAACCAGATTTATACTCCTTATGGAAGCAGCTAAAAGCGTAGACAAAATATATAAGAAGCTGTTCTCAAAACATCAGACATGAGGCAGTGAAGGGCAGTGATCCTTGATATTCGGAAATAAGTGACATGGTTCCTATAGTGCCCTAGCTTATTGACTAGGCTGGGTTTTGAGTCTGTGGTATAGAGAGGAGGAAGCTGGCATAGCCCAATATTTTCCCTGAATTGTGAAGGGGGTAGTCACTGATTCAGGAAGACTGCTATATTTCACAGAGCAGAGTACCAAAGAAGAGAAAGTTGTTCACAGAGAGAACTCCAGAGATCAACAGATGGTCTGCCTTGAGTATTCAATGGAATATTGATAAACTCTTGTGTATGAGGACACTGAGACCAGGGGAAGGAACAATAACCACTGCCATACAGGGTCAGGAATAATGCCTGACAGCCAGTGTGGAAGACCTCACAATGTACCTGCCATTTGGAAAATACTTGATTTTTGTGTCAGTGCTGGACAAAAATTATCCGTAAACTAAGTGCTGCCTGTGCCTTGCCCAAAATATCTTTAAAGAAAGACCTGAAAGGATCAAGCTATTTGTAAGTAACTAAACCCTGTCCCAAATCAGAGGCAAGGATATTTTTAGGAATCTAAAAGTATCCAGCATCTAACAGGCTAAAACTGACCATGTTTCGCAACCCATAAAAAATTATCGGGCATACAAAGAAGCAGGAAAATAAGACACGTAAGGAAGGGGAACTCAACTGACACTGACCCAGAAATTACACAAATGATATAATTTATACCTCCGAAAATTCAAATAGTTGTTATAACTATTACCAGTATATGCAAGAAATTATAGGGCAGAATGAGCATGTTAAATAGAGACATGCAAGTGGTATGTAAGACCTAAACCAAACTTCGCATGACAAAAGCAATGACTAAAATAAAAAATCTGGTCTATGTTTACTGAATGGAATTAAAGGCATATAGACAGTGCAGAAAAAAAGGTTGATGAACCTAAAGACATAGCAATGGAAATCGTCTGAAATGAAACACACAGACAAAATATGCCTGCAAACCATCCAACATACATGTAATTGTATCTCCAAGGAACACAGACAAGAAAACTAATTTGAGTAAATAATGAAACGAATTTGAATTTATAGTTGTTAAGGTTGATGCAAACTAAAAATATATAGTTCCAATAAGGTCAATGAACCTCAAGAACAAGAAATATGAGGAAAACTACACCAAGGCACCCCACAATCAAATTGCTTTCATCCAGGGAAAGGGAGGGAAAAGATTTCTCATCAGAACACATGCAATCTAGAATACAGTATGATAACATTTTTAAAGTACCTAAAGAAGAAACCATTATGATCTGGGCTTAGGCAAACATTTGTTAGCTACACCACGAACAATATGATTCATTACAGAAAAAAATATGATTGGAATTTATCACACTAAAACTTTTGCTTTTCAAAGAACAAAGACTTTGAAATCACAAGACTGAGACTGGGAGAATATATATACCAGTCATCTATGTGAAATGGGACTTATATCTAGAACGTATGGGTAATCTGCAAGATTCAATATTCTGAAGCTAAATAATCCAAAAAAAAGGCAAAAGATTTGAGAAGACACATTACCAAAAAAGATATATGTACAGCAGATACACACATGAAAATGTGTTCAGCATCATGAGGGGAAATGCAAATATAAACTACAATGAGATAAATGAGACACAATGAGATCAACTACTACTTCATGCCTACAAGGTGTCTAAAATCAAAAGACAGGGCTCCGAAGTGTTAGCTAGGATATGAAAGAACTGGAATTCTCACACACTGCTGATGAGAATGTAAAAGTGATAAAACTACTTGGGCAAACAGTTTGACAGTATCCTAAAAAGCTGAACATGCAACGTATTCCATGACTCAGCCAAATCTACTCTCAAGTATTTTCCCTAGAGGGATCAAAGTATACGATCATACAAATAATAAAAAAAAAAAGACAGAAAGAAAGAAAAGAGAAGAAAAGAAATGAAAAGAAAAGAAACGAAAAGAGAAGAAAAAAATGAATGTTTATAGAAGCTTTGTTTTCAATAGGCTAAGGAGCACCTGGTGCCTCAGTTGGTAGATTTCTTGATTTCGGCTGGGGTCATTATCCTAGGGTCGTGATATTGAGACTCACATTGAGGTCCACACTAAGCATGAAGTCTGCTTAAGATTCTGTTTCTCTTTCCCTCTGCTCTTTCTCTTTCTCTCTCCCTCCCCCTCTCCCTCTCCCTCTCTATCTCCCTCTCCCTCTCTATATCCCTTTCCCTCTCCATCTCCCTTTCCCTATCTCTCCCCCACCTCTACTTCCACCCTCCCCTCTCCTTCTCACTTCCCCTCTCACTCTCTCTCTCTCATAAAAAGAAATAAATACGCCAAATGTGCAAATAATACAAATGTCCACTGACATGTGAACGGATAAACAAAGTAGTAACAGACTATTGATACACACAACACTATGGATGATCTTCAAAATACTAAGTGAAAGAAGTCTACTCCCCACTCCTAAATAATAAGGAGTATGTCTTATATAATTTTATTTGTATAGTATTCTAGAAAACGCAAGATAATATGTAGGGATAGAAAACAGACCAGAGATTGCCTAGGAATGGGAATCCGGAAGACGTGGGGGATGGAGGGATATCTAAAGGATACAAGGACATTTTTAGTGATGACAGACATATTCTTTTCCTTGTTATGTATACATTGGTGGATATGTGACCAAAATTTACCAAATTATGTAATTGTACTTATTAGTATTAGTATTAATTATTAATTATTAATTAAGTAATTTATTTATTAGGGCTTTTTTTTTTTCAGAGAGAGAGATGAAGCGTTCATAAGTGGGGGAGAGAGGCAAGGGAGAAAGAGAGAATCTTAAGCAGACTCCATGCTTAGCACGGAGACCAATAAAGGACTTAATCGAACCTGGGATCATGACCTGAGCCAAAATCAAGAGTCTGATGCTCAAGTGTCAGCCATCCAGGTGCTCCCCCAGTTACGTACTTTAAATATGTAAAGTTTGTGTATATCAGTTAAACATTAATGAAGTTCTTAAAAACAAACAAACAAACACACAAAACATGCTGGGATATTGTGTCTTTTGACCTCTGGGGCTGCTATTTCAAACCTGGTCCACCAGCATCTACTGATTCTCGGAATCCCCAATATCTTTCATACACTCACATAAGTTCTTCAAAATAAATGTAACTTGGGAAAAGGGGAAATCCCCTGGCAGTTATCACGTGTATCAATTATAAATGTCACATCACTTAGAACTATGATCCATACATGAGATGGGTGATATAGCATATGTTTGCTTTCGACACTTGGAGCTGGTTGAGTCCCAGCACCCCATTACCCTTGTACACTTGTTAATTACTTGTTTACCAGTTAATGGTGCTCTGCCTCCTTATACTGTATAAGAAGGGACTTGGACTGTCTTGCTCACTTCTGTGTTTCAAATGGTACAGAACCAGGCTGGAACGCTGGCGGAAAAACCAAGTGGCGCTCGGAGATCTTCTTTGGATTGCAGATCTTAGTGGAACGGCGGGCTCAGAGGACCCTGTTTCTCCAAACATCTGAGCGCTGAATGCAAGTGGGGCAGGAAATTTACAGTCATCAGCTGCCATATCTGTGGGGGTTTTCTTGCACACAGGAAACAAAGGAAGAAGAACCAGGAGGAGGGGTCTCTAAGATAGAGCCCAGAGTTCATTTTAGTCCCACCGGCCATCTTTGGTGCAGTATTTTATTCACTTCTCCAACATTATCCCATTTTATGACTTTTAAGAAACCTTTTCAGTAGGTATCACCTTTCAGTTTTTTAGGTTGGTACCCTCAGAAGTCTAAGATGCCTGCAGTAGTTTGGCGAGCAACAGTGTTTTCAATAAAACGTATTATGGTATTCAATGTACAGAGGCCAATGTGTACAAGTAAAATTATGAAGAAGAGGGGCCCTGTCACGGCAGGAAGCCAGGATCCCAATCCGTGAGATCTCATTTGTTCCGTTGATTGTTACTTTCCCCTTGTCTAAGGTGAATTATTATTATTATTATTATTATTATTATTATTATTATTATTATTATTATTATTATTATTATTATTACTTTTTTAGATCCTTAACCTTAGTTGTAAGTATTTCTGACTGGTTTAAAAAATTGCAACATTCAGCCTCTGAAAAGATGCAAGTCCCTCCATTTTCTGAAGAGAGGAGGTCGGGGGCCTGTCTATTTTGGGGGGTTACTGCCACCAGAGAGTTTATTTGGTTCTCTAAAGTTACCAGAGACTCGGCCACCCATTCCATGTCTTCATTTAGCTCTTGAGATAGTCTATGGTACAGTCCTATGCATAAACCTATGCCCCCTTATCCAGTTCCTATTGCTGTCACAATTTTTGAGCCTATCAGAATGGGTAGCAGGACTGCCCGTTTAGCATGAGACTTGGGGCTAAAGGTTGTTGGGAACTGATCTTCAGTGTATACAAATATCTCTGGGGTCTGGAGGATGGAATAACATTTCGGAGTCCAGTTGGCCTCTAAGCATCGATAGGCCGAATTAGAACACAGATAGAACACCCCAAGGGTGCAACATAGTGTTGTAGTCCTCATTAATGTTCTCTCTCTTCCTCCTAGAGAGGGAATTCAGGGACTGTACGGATGAGGTTGTTGGCATTGGGAGATGGACCCTAGTGGCAAGGGGTCCAATTAAGACAGAGGTGTTGGTTTTGAGGTTTTCAGGAGCTTCCTAGGTCAAACGGATCGGAGTAGCTAAGTAAGTCCTCTGGCTGAGGGGCAAGCACATCCAGCAGGTTTGCATGTGATTATCTATCTTATGGAGGACTAGTAGAGCAGTGTCGGCCCAATGCTGGAGTGGGGAATTGGTAGGCATCTGATTGACGGCTGAAGTTTCAAAGGTTGGTAGGCCGCTGGCAGAGTGGTGGCCTTTATGGCTTGTATTACCCTATCCTGGGTATGCTTTATAAATTTTTGAAGGGCCCTGTAGTGCAGCCCTCCCCTGTTTGAGATTCCCCATTGAGGAAGGTAAGTGTAGCCAGCTCGCTTCCCTCTCTGGATGCCCTTGTTGTGACTTGGGTTACTGATAGTTTTGGTTATATCCTCGGTCCAATACTTAGCACTTGGGGCACCAGGTGACTGACAGAGAGTGGGTGTTTTTCCCATGTAGCAATCTTTGTGGAAGGAGGGAAAGGTGCTGAACCCCCTGGACCCCCTTATTGTCCTATGACAATTGTGTGGGCAAAGTCGATAAGCTGCAGTTGTGAGGGTGAGAGTGGTTATCATAATATACAGGCAATACTTGGTAACCCTCCCATCCAGAGGAGGTATGTGAGGCCCAGGATGCATCTTTTGCACCATATCCAGATTGTTGGCGCAGTCTCTATCAGCCCAACAGTAAGAAGAAAGACCAGGCTTATGACACCAGTAAGGGGCAAGGGTTGGCAGAGTTGCAGTCAAACCCCTGGGCTTGGTTCACGCATTGAATCCTCAAGCTCCTGCTGTGTGCAGGCCAGCCATCTCCCATGGTGTGGCTGGAGCAGGGCTGGACACCTCAGGGGTCAGTTCCCATTTGAGGGTCAGTTTAAGCGGGATGACTGGATCTGGATCACTTCGCCAGGTTGTGGGTACTTCTGAGTTGGACTTGTTAACTGTGGAGTGATGGACCCGTGGGGTGATACCTGAAATTTTGGGGGCTGTAGGAGTTTTTAGAATAACAGTGTGAGGCCCAGTCCAGTATGGTGTAAGAGGTTCCTTCTTCCAATCTTTGACCCACACAGAGTCCTCTGGCTGAAAGAAGTGAACGGGGTCCCTAAGGAATTTGTGACCCTCTCTATGGTGTATCTCTAACTTGTTTAGGACTGCCCCCAATTTCTGGAGGTGTTATCTTATTTCTTTGTCTGCAATCTGGTGTAGGTCTCCTGGGAGCTTTCCTAAATATGTGTGTGTGTGCGTGGGGGTCGGGGGGAGGATCGCCCATATAATAACTCAAAAAGGAAGAATCCCAGTGCCCCTGGCGGGCATTGGGCACACAGGAGGACCAGCGGAAGCAAATCCGGCCATAGGGGGTTAGTCTCTTGGTGGAACTTGGCCAGGGTTTCCTTGAGGGTGCAGTTCATCTGCTCTACCTTTCCCTGAGCCCTGGGGGCGTTAAGCAGTGTGCAGTTTCCAGGCAATGTTAAGGGACTTTGTTAGGGTTCGTATAATGTCCGCTCCAAACGCAGGTCCATTATTACTGTGTGTGGTTAAGCCCAAACTCCCATAGAAGAGCTTTGGCCACTTCGTGAATTCATTCCATTCTGGTCGGGAAAGCTTGGACTCATCCCAAGTTGGTGCAGATTATTACAACGAGGTACCTCAACTCTTTATTTGGTTTTATGTTGGTAAAGTCCACCCCTAAGTCCATCCTTTGTGAGCCAGGCAAGGGCCGTGGGGCAGAGCAAGCATTGTTTTTGGCACACGTTACACATTATTCACTGACAGCCTGGCATAATGCCAGCAGCTGGCTGATATCGTAGTTCTTTCTGAGGAGGAACTCGAGAGCAGTTTTCCCTAAGAGGGTGAGTTAGTTATCTTCCTTCACTAGGTGCTTTCACATAGATGACGGGACAAGACTCACCATCCGTCTTTGCTTAGTGTGTCCACTTCTGTCAAGGCCCAACTTCTTTCTTCACTTGTGTACATGGGTGGGGAGGCTTCCTTCTGGGGCGCAAGAGTCAGAGTGTAGGGAGGAGCTTCACCTAGGTCACCTCAGGCAGCCACTCTGGCTGTTTTGTCGGCCAGGTGATTTCCTTGATTTATGGGGTCATCTCATTTCTGAGGTCCCTCACAGTGTAGGATAGCTACTTTGTCTGGTAGCCATATGGTCTCAAGAAGCTTTAGTATTTCTTCCTCGTTTTTGATAGTTTTCTCTGAAGCGGTAAGGAGGCCTTTTTCTTTATAGATGGCCCCATGTACATGCACAGTAGCGAAGCCATACAGGGAATCGATGTAGATATTAACTCATTTCCCTTTGCGAAGGATGATGGCTGAGATTAAGGCGTACTGAGTCCAGCCCATTGTGCCGACCGTCCTTCTGACAAGGCCTTGGCTTCCCGACTTCCGTGGTTGTGAATACGGCATACCCTGCTCTTTGGCTGCACTCCTCTAAATAGCTGCGCCCAGCGCTGAACAGGGTGACCCCTGGGCTTGTTATATCCTGGTCTTGGAGGTCTGGGAAGCTGGCGTAGACTTCATCTACTACTCCAGAACAGTCATGGTCAGGTACTCCCTCCTCTGTGGGAAGGAAGTTGGCCAGGATTACTGTTCTTACACTGTTTCAAGAGTGAGCCTTGGGTTCTCATAGAGAAGGCCTTGGAATGTGTCAGCTGAGAAATGGAGAGGAAATGATATCCTTGGGTGCTTGTGAGCCACACGACCGTGTGTGGGACCTTAACATTAAATGTTTGGCCCAGTGTGAGCTTGTCTGCAACCTTGATGAGCAGGACTGTGGCTCTGAGCTCTGAGGCCCAGGGGCCATCCTGCAGCCACAGGATCAAGTTTGTTTTTTTTTTTTTTTTGACAGTTAGAACACTGGCCATTGCCGAGGCACCATGCTCTGAGTGAGCACTCCTTTTCATGTGTGAGGAAGTTAAAGCGTCTGTCTATGTCAGGCAAACCAAGGGCTGGGGCTTTTCCCAGAGCCAACTTTATTTCTGTGAAAGCGGCCCTCACCTCCTCAGTCCATGTGATGAGCTCCCAGTTTGGTCCTCCCAACAGGTCATAGAGGGACATCATTTGGCTGAGCATCTGAGGATTCCCAATGCGACAGAAACCTCTGGCCCCTAAACATTCACACAAGCCTCGTTTTGTTTGGGGTTGTGGCAGTGTGGTGCCACACTTTCTTCCCTCCCGGTCCTCGTTCACTTTTTCCTTTTGTGAGGAGGGAGCCTAAGTATTGGCCCTGCTGCTGACGAATCTGTGCCTTTTTCCAAGAAGCCTGGTACCCCAAGTAGGATGAGAACTGTAAGAGGGCCTGATTACCTTTCATACAGTCTTCCTGGGTGTCGCTGGAAAGGAGGTCTTCTACATATTGGAGAAGGACATACCCTGCGGTGTCCTTCCGAAGTCAGCGAGATCTGAACCTAGGGCTTCCCACAGAAGAATGGGCGAGTTGTTGAAACCTTGGGAAAGTAGTGTCCAGGTCAGCTACCTCTGGCGCTCTGTAATGGGCTCAGTCCATTCAAAGGCAAATCATGGTTGCCTTTGCGGAGCCTGGCAGAGGCAGAAGAAAGCATCCTTTAAGTCGAAGCACGCAACCCTTCTGGCTGACCACGGAATTTGGCTGAGGAGAGTATTCTGAGGGTTCGGAATGACTGGGTGTAAGGCAAGAGTCACTTTGCTAATGGCCCTCAAATCCTGTACTGGTTGGTGTCCTCCTCCTGGCTTCTTGCCTGGCAAGAGTGAGGTATTCCAAACTGATTGGCACTCAGTTAGAATACCTCTTTCTCTGAGCGTGGTCAGGTGCTCTTGTAGGCAATTCTAGCCTCTAGTGGAAGGGGGTACTGCCTTGGTGTCTGAGGTTGAGCTGCACGGATCAGGTCGACAATGGTTGCGACCTGATTCCAAGGTATTTCAGGCGGGTTATCATCAGCCCATAGGGAGGGGAACATAAGCCTGAATTCTTAGGGGTGACAAGTTAAGGCCTGGGCACAGAACAGTCTCCATTCTTTATCCCTTGGTAGGGGTATAGCCACGACCAACATTTCCTTCTGCCTTGGGTTTAATTGGAGGCTAGTGTGTCCAGAGGTTCAAAAGGTATTGGGCACCAAGTTTGGAGAGTAGATCGCGGCCCAGGAGAGGAATCGGGCAGTCAAGTAAGTAGAGGAACTCATGCCGGACCTTGTGACCCCCAAGTGCACCTTGTTGAGCTTGACAGAAGGGCTGTTGCATTGCCTGTGTCCCAGTAGCCCCAAGTATGGTTGCTGCCTTTTGGCCTATGGGCGCTACCAGGGAAGTAACCAAGGAGTATTCAGCCCCAGTTGAAAAGTATTTCAACCATGAAAGTTATTGTTCAGCCCTCCACCTCATTTCAGCCGTGGGTTCATGGGGGCCAAGAAAGAAAGAGTCCGGTCCCCCTCAGTCCAATTCTACCCCGGCCAGATCAAGAAGGTTCTCACCTCGAGGTTTCTCCAGATATTGGCTGGGTTTTGAGGTCCCCATCCAATTCGGACATTCTTACAGTTTCCCTTGCCTTTGCAGTATGCACACTGGTCTCTAGCTAAGGGGGCTATGGTCTTCCCCCCTTTTTGTGGTTGGGATTTTTCGATGCTGCTAAAAAACAGCAGCATCTGTTCTTTAGTTCTGCTGTGAGAAAGGTAGCCTTCTTTTTTAGTCTTCACTTCTCTTTCAGCTGCAAATTTCTGTTGGTGAAAACTGTATTGACGACCTCTAACAGCTGAGTGATATTCATATGGCAAAGCCCTCCAACTTCTGGAGTTTTCGTCGGATATGTGGGGCAGCCTGTGCCACAAAAGAGGTATTTACCATCTGTTGACTTTCTGGTACCACGGGGTCAATGGGACGTATACACGGTACGCTTCACAGAATCTTTCATAGTAGTCTCCCGGAGACTCCCCGCGTGCTGTGTGACTGATGATATTTTAGTCATGTTCATGGGATTGTTGACTCCAGCTCAGACTCCCTGAACGAGGGCTTCCTGGTATCCTCAGACGTGGCCCTGTCCTCCTTCTGTGGTGAAATCCCATGTTGGGTGTTCTTCAGGCATGCAGCTTGAGCCCAGACAGTAGGGTCATTGATGCCTGGAGATGTGTGATCTTCTAGGTACTGTCATGTTTCTGTCATCCTTATTTTTAATTCAACAAAGTATGGAGTAACTGTTGACAATCTTCCCAAGTCTGTCAGTAGGTCTGGAAGAGGGACTCCATCAAGTCGACCATTGCTTGTGGCTTTTCGGAGTATGGTGGAGTGTTGTGTTTCCAATTGAGGAGGTCGGTTGTAGAGAAAGGTAGATAACACATCATGGAATGGCTGCTATGGACTAGTCCATCTTCATTCTGTCTTTCAGGCTCTCTCGTCTGCGTTACATACATTCGGAGAGTTTAAGGTCTGGGTCTGTGGCGCAGTCTGGCTGCTGGCCCATGTTGGGGTGGGTTATCTGGGTCTGAGAGCGGCGGGGAGATGGGCGGCACTGACTGCAGTGGCAACTGCACTCACTCTGGCTGTGGCTGGAGAGACAGATGCAGGAGGCGTTTCAAGCTCCGGGGGACGGGGGACGGAGCTTGAAGAGTCATGAGGAGGTGGAAAGACAATATCTTCCTCCATATCTCCTTCAAATATTAGAGGAGCAGTGGGTCGCTTCTTTGGCTCCCTGGGTGAGCCTCCACATAAAGTGGGTAAAACCTTTGCCTGGCTCTGTTTGCTAATGATGAATCACCTTCAAGGCAGTAGATTTGGGGCAATTTCAAGCCAGGAGTCGATGTGCGGAAATGGATCAGGGTGGCCTGGTTTCCCAGTGACTATTAGCCAAACCTGCTGCACTATTTGAGCATCTAACGTCCCTTCTGGAGGCCATCCTACATTCAATGTGGGCCATTCTAGTTCACAAAATTTCCTTAACTTCTTGGGTGTCGTTGTCACCCCATGGTAACCTGAAAACCCCTTTTAACATTTTTTGATCACGACCTCTAAAATCGTAGGCTTACTCTGTTTTCATCCCATTATTATTTTTCTCATATTTGGTGACACAAAGACGGACAAACTTAGGTATACCGCCAGATGGGAGGGTATTCAGATATTCCTCTGGTCGCATTCCTGAGGGAAAGTTTAGGTGAGGTTTGGCTATAGTGGACTCGGCTATGTGACTTGTGATGGGATCTGATCCGATACCGCCCTAGACTTTATACTCTCACAATGACACAGGGGAGTCCATTCAGACTCCATAGACTTTTGGGGACCTTAAGGGCGCCCGTCCATAAGGCCACAAACTCTAACTCGACAGGCAAGCCTTGCTTAGCTGTACATCCTCTCTCTCTGTCTCTCTCTCTGTCTCTTTCTCTCTCTCTGTCTCTCTCCCTCTCACAGACACACACGCACGCGCGCATACACACCAGAGTCTGTTACATTTCCCTCCACAAAATTTTCTACCTGGGACACCTATTCTGCTCTGTTGGGTATACTTGGCTTCTTCGGGGCCCCGGCCTTACCAGTTCCATGGAGCAGGACATGCCCAAGACAACGGAGAAGTAGGCTGCTGAAATTCAGGCAGAGCATGCACTTTCTCCCTTTCGAGCCTTTGCTTTGCCATCATCTCGCTGTTTTCCCAAACAGGTGGCAACAATGGACCAGTGCGGTTGGGTTTCCTGGTCAGCAATCTAGAATGTTTTCGAACCAGGCTGGAACACTGGAGGAAAAACCAAGTGGCACTCAGAGAGTTTGGTCAGGGAATGTGGCTCACCAAAGGTCTGAGCATGGAGTCAAGTGGGGAGGGTAATGTATAGTCGTCAGCTTCCATATCTGTGGGGGTTTTCGCACATGCACCAAACAAAGGAAGAAGAACCCAGAAGCGAGGTCTCTAAGCTAGAGACCAGAGTCTGTTTGAGACCCGTTGATCACCCCGTACTCCAATAAAGTTGTAGTACTTTATTCACTTCCTCAACAAGAGTAGAGCTCTAAATACCACATAGTATATGCTGATTAAATCTATATTAAGTGAATGAGTTCTATTGCTTCTGTATCAGACATATAACAAGATTTTTGACAATCTATATGGTAAGAGTCCCCAGACCATCACATTATAGGGATTTCAAGGTTGTCTAGTCTCCACACAATATTAAGGTTTGGTTACAATCACCATAAGCTAACCCTACAACCTCACATCCTGGATCATATAATGTCCCTGTCTCCTCCTCATTCACAATCTTTTGCAACTGAGTGCAGACCATTCCATCATGTGGTCTTGGTTCAGAAAGCCAAATTCCTCCGTTTCTCTCAGTCAGACAGAATGAAATCTGACTGTGAACGTCTGCCAGTAATGTTGCAATAGAGATGAAGAATATCAATTCAAGTGGACTCCCTGAGCTGATCCCTAGAATCTCTTTAGGGCATGAGTACAGTTAAATAGAAATGTTGCACTCAGAAATATGTCTGCTGCTTATCCAAGGAACAAAAAGCAATCATTTAAAAAAGTAAGGGGCGCCTGGGTGGCGTCGGTTAAGCGTCCGACTTCAGCCAGGTCACGATCTCGCGGTCCGTGAGTTCGAGCCCCGCGTCAGGCTCTGGGCTGATGGCTCAGAGCCTGGAGCCTGTTTCCGATTCTGTGTCTTCCTCTCTCTCTGCCCCTCCCCCGTTCATGCTCTGTCTCTCTCTGTCCCAAAAATAAATAAACGTTGAAAAAAAAATAAAAAATAAAAAAGTAAGCCGTTTCCTTGCAGAACAGCTTAATCAGGGAGAGTGAGTGGTGCAAAGTGGGTGAATTCTTCTCTAGGGCCTTACCTATTGCAGAGACACAGTTCAACCTATGAGGGCGTTTAACAGAAACATGAAACCTGAGAGCTGCCATTGTTGGGTAACAATGTTCTCTAACTGTGCCTTATGCATTGACATGATAACCAAAGGGAGACAAGCACTAATTATCAGTGGCATAGAAGTGGACAGTTTCTACATGCTTCAACACGTCTTTGTAATAATTAGTCCTGTCTGCTCTTTGCACGTGAACATTCCGTTGTTGGTCATTTTCCCCAAGAAAGAAATGGTCCCCTGTGTTTCAGTGGGCTTGTAAACTTAGCCTTCCTGAATAGGGTTGGAGACATCCAAAGTACATCTCTTGGTACCTGTTGTTTCATTTTGTTCGATAGTTATGGAACTACCCCGATAAATGGATTCGGAATTTTCTTAGTATGTCTTAAGACTGAATTGGAAGCCCATTTTCTGTATTCAATTCAACTTAACAAAGAGAGTATTGCATGTCAGACATTGTGAAACATATAACTGAAGGAATATTACTTCCCAAAGATTGACCCTGAAAGTCAGTACACCTTACTAATTATGCCTTGTTTTTTGGAAGGTCATGAAGCTGTGGATCAAGGGAAGAATGGATTAAAATTAAATAGAACCAATAAGAAAAGATAAAAGTACATTTACCCTTAGTACGGATAACCAATAATTCATGAAGTGGTGTTTATTTCATTTATTTATATGTTGTGTATGTGTATGCTTATACTGGGCTGTGGCGAAATATGTGTTCCTTACAGTAGATTGGGGATAAAATATTTGAAAGACGCTGTGCTAATGCACCTTATCAAGCTGCCTGGTGCCTCTGTAGCTTGGGTTCCTGATAGGGCTTAGGTGCATCCGCTTCATGTGCTTGCATGAAATTTGGAAGATATGTTGGCTAATTTTATGTGTCAACTTTACTGGGCCACAGAGGTCCAGATGCTTGGTGAAACGTTTTTCTGGTGTTTTGTGATGGGAAATACTTGAGTCTGGACAGTGAGTAAAACAGATTATTTTCCTAATGTAAGTGGGCCTTATGTAGTGAGAAGGCCTGAATACAATAAGGATGATTCTCCCAGGGATACTAGGGAATTACTCTTGCCTGCCTGAATGCCTTTAAACTGGGACATTGGCCTCTTCCCCAGATTCAGAGTGAAAGAGCAGATCTACCTGAGATTCAAGCCTGCCAGCCATTGGACAAGAACTATGCCATTAGATCTCGTGGGTTTCCATCGAGCCAACACATCCTGAAGATCTTGGGGCTTGTCAGCGTCCACCTTTATGGGAGCCAATTTCTTATAAGAAATAAATAAATAAATAAATAAATAAATAAATAAATAAATAAATAAATAAATAAATAAATAAATAAAAATACAAAAATATAAATAAAACATTCATAAATATATAATTATATTTATATTAAATATAAATAATATAAATTAAATATAAATAAACATAAATATAAATAAATATATTACATATTATAATATATATTATATAATATATTATATATTTATATTAAATATAAATAATATAAATTAAATACAAATAAATATAAATATAAATATAAATATATTATATATTATAATATATATTATATATATATGAGAAACAGAATTTTTCTCTGTTGAATCTTACTAATTCAGAAGGTGAAAGTATTATCTATTGGTTCTACAGCTGTTTTTTTTTTTTTTTAAACAGAATGTAGTAGACATTATTCTAAAGAAAAAAAAAATAGCCCCCAACATTCCATAACTTACAGCTGACAACCCATGAATATGAAGAGAGACAATTTCTATAGTCGTGTTGTATTATAGAGAGATTTTCTGGATCAACCTAGAATCATCATGAACCCATGCATCATAAACCCATGCAAAGCAGAGAGTTTTCTCTGGCTGGCCATCCCACAATCTGAAAATGAAGACCTCAGCTGTATAACTGCAAGGAACTTAGTTTTCCGAAACCCAAATTATCTCAGAAGTAGATTTCTCCAGATAAGAACCCAAACTACTGACACTTGACTCTTACCTAGTGATACCCTAGGCCCAGAACACCAGTGAGTCTGCCTGGACAGAGCAGTGAGTCTGCTGGGGTTATTCTGCCAAGACAATTCTGCAGGGCTGTCTTTGGATTCTGGGAGTGCAGTGTACACCCCACTTAACTAACACTTCTCTTGATGGTTTGAACACACAATTCCTCATATTAAGTCACTGCTTGGGTGTAAGGTAATTTCTGCCATATGCTACTGAAATTTGACTATTTTATTTCCACATATCTCCTACTTGTTAAATGCAATGATACCTGTAACTTATTTCAAACTCACGTAAAACAAAACACCAAACTGTGAAACACGGACCACTCCTTACCTCTTGAAACTATCTCTTCTTTTGTTTTTGATAACATTTGACTCTCCTGGTTTCTCTTATATATTCCCTCTACTAATTTTCATTCTATTCTCCTGCCTCATTTCCATTCATCAAGCATGAATTGAGCACGTACTAGGTTGTAGGCACTGTATACAAAGAACAGAGGTCTTACCTAGACCTAATACTGGACCTTGTTATCCAGGGATTTGCCACTGTGTAAACAAATTAACTATACGGAGCTGACAACATCTGTAATAGAGGTGGATAAATGTACCCAGGAATTGCAAAGAAGAAAACACATGATTCTCTAGGGTACCCAGGGAGTGCTTTACACAAATGAGAGTCACTGGAAGTGAGTCTTCTAGAGAAGACATATTTCAAATCAACAGAGTAAGGAAGGGCATTGCAGGCAGGAAAAGAGAGAGAGAGAGAGAGAGAGAGAGAGAGAGCAAGACATGGAAGTTTGAAAATGTGACACATTAAAGGAGTAGCAAAGTTTCCTTTGGATGGATTTCATGTGGGAATGGGAGATTGGTAAAGAGTGAGGATTAATGTAAAAGGTGACATATGAATTGGATCCTAGAAACAGTTAACAGGAGATAGTTATGGTGCCCGAATGTCGTTGATGACTACCCATTGTATTCAAATAAACCTGAAGACACTTCTTGGCTTAGTTAGAACGTTGCTCATCATCTGATTAATTCTATAAGGTTAATCTAATCTTATGTTCCTCTTCTCTACCAACCATTCACTCATTTACTCATTTGGTATTTAGTCAGAGAGGGTATGTGTGGGGTGCATATCATGAAGAATGTGAAAGTCGTTATAAGGACTTTGACTTTTATTTTCGATGAGATGGAGAGTCAGTTGAGTAGTCTGACCAAATTCACATTTTAGTTTCATTTAATTAATTATCTATCTATCTATCTATCTATCTATCTATCTATCTATCTATCTATCTATCTATCTATCTATCTATCTAATTTAATTTAATGAGAGTGCCCGCAGGGGTTTAGAGGGAGACAGAGACAGAGAGACAGAGAGAGAGAGAGAGAGAGAATCTCAAACAGGCTCCATGCCTAATTCATGCCTAGCACAGATCCTAATGCAGGTTCTGACCCCATAACGTCATGCTTTCTGGATCATGACCTGCGCCAAATCAAGAGTCAGATGGCTAACCACCTGAGCCACCCAGGTGATCCTAATTTGTATGTTAAACAAATCACTCTGAATACTGTCTGGGGAGCAGGATGGAGTGGGAAGCACACATACAAGCAACAACAGCAACAAAATAAGGAGGTTACTGTAGTAATCCTGAAATAACTTCCATCCTGAATAAGGATGGAAGAAGGGGACATAGTAAGAAAATTATGATCATGTGTATAGTATAAATGTGGATATAATAGGATTGCTTGTGGTTTGAATATAAGGTATGAGAAAAACAGATATAAAAGATGACACCAAGTTCGTTTTTTTTTGTTTGTTTGTTTGGTTTTGTTTTTGTTTTGTATTTGTTTTTTGGGGCTGGACCACAGGTTGGTAGTAGTTTTAAGTTGTCTGTTAGAGATCATGGGTTTTACGGGAAACATCAGGACTTGCTCTTTTCACATGGTGATTTTGAGATGCTTATCAGACATCCAAGCTGCCTTTTTGTGAATGTAGTTAGATATAGGCATCTGGAGTTTAAACTAAGAAGTTTAGTGTGGACTGTAGGCTGGATTACTTAGCATGCGATCGCATGAGATCAGCTAGGGAGTGTGAATGGATGAGCGAGAAGACATGCAAGGACTGGGCTCTGGGGTCTCTAACTCTTAAAGTACTGCAAGATGTGGAAAACCTAGCGAAGGAAACTAGACACAGTGGCCACTGAAGGAATAGGCGGGACATGAGGAGGCTCTCGAGTCCAGGAAGCCTGGTAAGGAATGTGTTTCAAGGAAGGAGGTATCAAATTGGTCAAGTGCTTATGGCAAGTCAAATAGGATGAGGTCAAATAAATGATCATCAGGGTCACATGGGGGGGTCACTTGGTTAAGTGTCAGACGCTTGGTTTCACCACAGGTCATGATCTCATGGTTTGTGGGTTCAAGCCCCAGGTCGGGCTCCATACTGACAGTGTGGAGTCTGCTTAGGATTCTCTCTATGCCTCCATCTGTCTCATATCCTCCCCTGCTCACTCTCCCTTTCTTTCAAAATGAATACATACACTTGAAAAATTATTAAAATATAAATAATCACTGTGTTTTGCAAAGTGGATGTCATTGACATGTGATGAGAACCATTTCAGTAGCACCGGGGAAAAGCCGAATGGGAGTGGATTCAACAGAGAATTGGAGGTGAATGACTGTAGACAGGGAGTAAGGCAATTCTTTCAAGGAGCATTGTGACAAAATGAGGGAGAAAAGCGAGGCAGCAGTGGGAAGGGAAGGGAGCAGGGTCAAGAGAGGGCTGTGCTTTTTCTTTCTAAAATTTGAGAAATAAAAGCATTTTTTTAATTTCCATATTGCTGTTGGAAATGATGATATGGCAGAGTGGGGGAGAATTGCTGACAGAAATGTTCTTAACAGGGCAAGAGTGACTTTGGTCTAGTGTCCAAAAGATAATTGGCTCAGAGAGGAATGAACAGATCCTTCATATGAATGTTGGTGAAAGCAGAGCACAAGGAAATAGATGTAGATGGAATGGTAGATGCGATAGGTGATTTTGCAAATTCTCTTTTCACCGACCTGGTTTTCTCAGTGCGGTAATAGGCAAAGTTATAAGACCAGAGTGAAGAAGGGTTGGGAACAGTTGGAAGTTTGTGGAGAAGGAAGTTGTGAACTAGAGGTCTAGGGGTGTGAGGAAGTAGCCTTCTGACCTCACTCTAGTCAGTGGCCATCAAATAACTTTTGTGCTGCTTTCCTCCAATTACATAGGATGTTCCTATGTGCAGGAAGTAGATGGAACTTCCTTCGGTTCCCCACTTCTTTACCTTGGCATAGGTAAGGTTGCATCTGCCTGAGAAGCCCTCTCTACCATAATCACTCATATTTCAAAATTGCCTCAACCATTACTTACTTAATCCCACCAGGCAGAGTTAATTAGTCCCTTCTTGGAACTCTTGTGGTACCATGTGCAGTGCCCTGTACTGTAATTTTTGACATGTTGTAATAATTTGCGTCCCTGTCTCCCTAGATAATTTGGCCACTCCTTGAGGGGGTCAGTTTGGTCATTGCAGTTCCTAGTATACAGTTTGACCTATGGGTAGCCTTTGTTAATTGCCAATTGAATTGAGTTGAATTGAGTTGAATTGAATTGAGTTGAATTGAATCGAATGTCCTGAATTGAATTGAATTGAATTGAATTGAATTGAATTGAATGGAGAGAATTAGTAGAAAGAATTGGCAGGTAGGAGAGGCAGAGCCTCGAAAGAGTGGTGACATTTAGAACAAGACTTGTCTGATCTATAAGGAGGGGAACTCCTGCTCATGAGAGTGGGAAAGGTAACTGTTTCCTCACCTGTAGTGGTGGAATGAATGGAGCCGAAACCCCCAATGAACTTCTGTAAATTGTGTCAACAATTCTTACTTCTATACTGTTTGCTTTGAGACCAAAAGAGTTCGTATATGCAGAAGGATTTTGTACATCAAACTGTGCTGCATAATGTAAGTTACTCTTTCTCACAACACTCTGTGCCAAGATAAAAGAAATGTGTTGATTTTAGATATTTTACTAAAGGTTAGCATGTTTAACAGAGGAAGAGAAGGACGGGTTAAAAAAAAAAAACAATGATGATAGTTACACTCGTCTTGTTGACCTTTCTAGTCTTCAAAGTCTCTTTAGAAGATATCATCATGGTCTCTTTCAGTTACAGATGCCTCTTATTGTCTCTGAGACAATAGCCCTAATATGATCTAATTTGCTAAGCCAGGTGGTGTGGAAGACAGATAAAACTGCCAGCTCATTCTGCAGGAAGCAGCATATAAGGAGCCCGCTGATCTGACAGGCTTGTGTCGCAATGCACAAGTTTGGGAATTGCCCAGGCTCAGAAAAGGCCAGTTTTTCGCAACAGTGTAAAACTCAAGAGAACTCTCTAACACAGAGGCGATGTTCACAGTTCCACAGCAATAACATGTCTGATTCTTGATGCTGACTAGAAGTCAACCAGTTATTTTAACACAGGTTTTAACTCTTATTGGTTTCACTTCACTTTCCCTTACGTTTCAGGTTTCTTAAGGGCAGGGACCATGTTCTGGGCTTCCTAACCTCTGCCCACACATGTCTACCATGGTATGGCATGGGCGCTCCATTATCATCTGTCATTAATTGGGTTTTTTAGTAGGTGTCAGGCAGCTTTCATGGTGACCACGTTGTTGTCAGAGCATAAAGAGAGTGGCAATAGTGGCGCTTTCTCTACCATATGAACCACATGTTTCTCTCTTAAAATTCCTGGAATATATGTATGATGTCCTGTATGAGTGATTGTGAGTTTATGACACTCATATTCTCCTTTTCCCAACAGTTTAAAATACCTTTATGGCAGTTTACCTTCCTTTCATTCCCTAACTTAAAATAATTTACTTCTTTGGTTTTGGACTACCTGCCTACCTGCTAAAAGATGCATTACGAGAAAACATGTTTGCATTTTGATGTGTTCTTAGCAGGCTGCCTTACTTGCCAAGTCTGCTGGGTGGGTTGGGTAACACTGTTATTTTTGTGAGGATCTTCTAAGATACAAGTATATTTCTTGGGCAAAGTAGCATGTTGAGTCGATCATCATTTGGAGTGAAACTCAGTCTACGTCCAGTAGACTTGGTCCCATTGGTCACATGAAGGAATGAAAAACAGGCCATATTCGTTTTGATGTCATAACATTCTGGGACATGTAGTGATCCCCATGAAGAAAAAAAAAGAATCAGATGGGGACTCCATTTAAGAGATGTCTCAGCAAGCAGAATCAAGGTGCCAGAATGAGGAACAAAGATAAATGCCGTGTAGGTTCTAGAGGTTGGAGACATTGCTCCAGCAGAGAGAAAATTCCTTCAGGGTTAAGGGAGAGGCTGGATAGTGATCTACAGTAGTGGAATTATTGGATGATGTAGTATTTCTGAGTTAATTTCTTGACGAACCTTCATTCTGTTCCCTAGAGTGGCTGCAACTATTTACATTCCCACCAAGTGTACATTGGTGTTACTTTTTCTCCTACCTTCTCACCATACTTGTTATTGCTTGTCTTGCTCATACTAGGCATTGTGTCAGGTGTGAATTGATGTGTCAATGTGGTTTTGATTCAGGTTTCTCTGATTAGTGATGTTGAGTATCTTTAATGTGTCTGGTGATGTAGTAGACACTCTTAATTCATCCCTTTCCCCTACCCTTTTGATTCTTTCAACAGTGATGATGACAGTGATGATGTCATCTGACAGCTTAACTCACCATTTTAATCTTCTATCAAAGGTCATACATTACTTCAAGTGTCCTGCTTTCCTGCTTCAAGTTACGTTGTTTCCAATGCGTTACATGACGTCCCTTT